>NC_134041.1:24974137-25274137 GCF_965140245.1 Athene noctua
ATTGTTTACACCAGCAAAAGTGTCTCCAACGCAGGCTCTGCTCTACTTCTCCCCCCCCCCCCCCCCCCCCCGCCTTCCTTCTCTTCTCTTCTCTCTTCTCTTCTCTTCTCTTCTCTTCTCTCTTTCTCTTCTCTTCTTCTCTTCTCTTCTCTTCTCTTCTCTTCTCTTCTCTTCTCTTCTTCTCTTCTCTTCTCTCTTCTCTCTTCTCTTCTCTTCTCTTCTCTTCTCTTCTCTTTCTCTTCTCTTCTCTTCTCTTCTCTTCTCTTCTTCTCCTCTTCTCCTCTTCTCCTCTTCTCCTCTTCTCCTCTTCTCCCTCTTCTCCTCTTCTCCCTCTTCTCCTCTTCTCCTCTTCTCCTCTTCTCCTCTTCTCCTCTTCTCCTCTTCTCCTCTTCTCCTCTTCTCCTCTTCTCCTCTTCTTCTCTCTCCCTTTCAACTCATGTGTTCCCCCCCTCCGCATAAATAGATCACTCCTACAGTACGAAGTGGAGAGTACCTCGAAACCTTCCCAATGCCGTGGCCAACGGGCTCCTCTCATCACTTTGTGAGAGAATACTGCTTTTAATTCCTAGGGATTCATTTGAGCAGACGCAGTTAGTGCCTCCATCTCAGGCTTTAGAAAGTAAACTGTCCCCTCTAGAGAACTGAAAACAAAAACCAACAAAAAAAACCCTAACACGAAAATACACTTTTTTGTTCCGGAATCTTTTTTTGATCCACTGTCAGGGAAACAGAGTGGGTGCTCCAGGCTGAAATACTTTCTGTAGTAAAACTCTCACCACAGAGGATCGCTTTCCAAAGCCTTTTGCCTTTGTCGTGCTGCGGATCTTTCCCTGTTGCCTTACGGAGATGCAGACCCTCTGCGGTCCGAAATGGAGGACCGTTTCCAAAGAGTCCCTCAGTGGCCGAGGAGCCGCCAGCCGAGCCCGGCCAGGCTCCCCGCTGCGCCTGACCGCACCGCTGCAGCCGCCGAGGCGAAACTGCGGGAGCCTCCGGCTGAGGAGGGAGCGGGGCCAAGCGGGCGGCAAAGCCTCGCTGGGATGGCCGTGCTTTCACTGCTCACTGAGTCACCGGTGAGGTGCCCTACCGCTTCACCTCGGCCCTCCGCCGCCGGCTCCGGCCCGCCGGGCCGGGCCCGGGCCCCGGGCAGCGCCGTGCCCCCGCGCCCATCGCCCCGCTCGGGGCGCGCCCCCTCCCGCGGGCCGCCCGCCCCGCCGGGCACCGCTACGCATTTCTCGCTGCAGGGCAGCTTCCCGACGGAGATTTTGCTGAGCAGCCTGGAAGGCGCGGACGGGCTGAGGCCCCGGGGAGGTGCGAAAGCTGAGGCACCCCCGGGCGCCTCTCGGAGGCGGCCAGCCCTGCCCGGAGCTGGCGGAAGGGGCTCCCCGGGCCGCAGCGAACCGCAGCCTTTTCACCCGGCAGCCTTGATCCGTCAGGACATTTACACATCCAGTTTTGCAAGCGGGAACTCTGCTAGATTTTTTTTTTTTTTTTCCACGATAAATTACATGAGGTCCGTAGGGAAAACGCCTTCTCGTCCCGCACTGCTTGGACCTGTTGCCGCTAACGGGGCGACGGGAAAACGTGCTCGCTCCGATGGCGCCTGCCCGCTGCGGCGGTGCCGGCCTCCCCCCGCTAACGGGAGCCAGGACCCGAATCCAAGAGCGGGGGCCCCTCTCCGCGCCCGCCCGCCCGGAAGCGGAGCCGCTGCCCGGCGCGCTGCTCCGCGGTGCGGTGCGGTGCGGGCGGCCACGCTGCCGGCGGAGCCGCCGCGGGGCCAGGCTGAAGGGAGGCCGCGGGCCGTCTCGGCGCACCCCTTCTCCGCCGCCATCCCGCCGCCCCTTTCCAACACTGATAATTAGTTACTTTTCTGATGAGGCGCTTTTGTTTCTGCCTGTGCTGCCCTTTTGGAGCCGAGTGCGGAACATCTAGTTAAAAGGGCTACAGCTCGATCTGGAAATAGAACTCAAAATATATTTGTATATAAAGCAAGGCTCCTGTCAGGGCTGCGCGCCGGTCTCTGTATCATAAGAGATAATTGATTTCTATCCTGCACAGACAGGCTTAAAAATGAAATTTCTTTTGCTGAGGCAACTGACCTTGATCTGTTGGTGGGAAAAAAAAAAAGATGTTTTAGGTCTGCTTCTCCCCCCCCCCCCCCCCCCCCCCCCGCCCCCAATAATTATGTTTTGAAGCTTGGAAAACTTTATTTAAAAAATAATGTAGCTGATCTTTATCATTAGAAAAGTTTATGCTCATATATATATAACTATCTCATATAAGATTTCTCCACACAGAAGCATAAATTCATAAAACAAACTGTGAAGATAAACTAGGCATAGCTTATACTGAGAAATCTTGATAAGGATTGTGTACATATGCATGCCTGTTCATTGTATATAAGAATGCATTAACATATATTAAGATATAAGGCTGCATATCTATGTAATATATATAAAGTACTCATGTAATATGTGAGTAAACTTTAGACATTAATAATACTCTGGCATGAGAAGTTGTAACGGTTTTCCCCACAATGCAGCCAAACACAGCTCCTGCTGCAGAAAATTCTTCCCTTTCACCCTATATAAAGACAAGTTTGAGAGCTGACCTTTAAATTACCCACAGGGACGAGTGGCTGGAGGCGTTTTGTCAGCATTGGAGGTTTCCCTCTGGAGACCACAGGCGTCATCATTGTTACTTTGCCTCATGTATTTGGGTATTTAAAAACAGACTAACTGGAAAAAATCAGGTGTAAATGTAATACTGCCCCTTTTGTAGACAGCTCATTTACAATATAACGATGAGAAAAGTATTTAACTGGGAGAAAATTGATTAACAGTAAAGAATAGTAGCAGAAGTTCAGTTATAAGAAAGACATGCTCATGTCTTTCAGTCCTCACACAACCCAAACTGTTCAGTCCTGTGGAAGCTTTGCCCGCATCATTGCTGGCCAAAATCCCCATCCAAACTTTTAAATATAGTATTTGCTGTCTTTGTTAATCATATGAAGTTTCATTATATATGCATAATAATAATAATAATACAGAAAACCAAACCCTGCCAAACTCAAGAGCACTAATTATAATAATGTAAACTGCCTGAGGACATACATTAAAATTAAGATGGCAGTAAGTATTATACAAGCTGAAAAATTTCACAGTAAGAAACTACAAGTAGATTATTTTTCCTCTTATATAACCATTTTTCAAGTTAATGAAACAGTTATTTCTGTTAAATAATCATAACTAATGCTTATAAAAATTGCATAGTGTCCCTGATGACACTAAGACAAGAGGCTGATTAGAGGAAAAATAAAACTAGTCAAGTAACTTTGTTACAAGAATCTGGTAGAAGAAAAAAATCATGGTACTTCCATAAAAATTTTCGTAAGTCCATACGATGTTCTTCATATGGAAGACAGGAGGTGCTATTATGATTTTGTGAATTCCGGATGCCTCTTTGACTATATGACTGTAAACCTAAAAGCAGGTGTCAACACCAGCTAGTGCCCACTCACATTCCAGCTCCAGGCTGGTTGGGTTTGCTCTCCAAGGGACAGATCAACTCTATTTAAATTGATGGAGCTTGATTTACATCCATGGGAGCTTGATGAGTCCCTCCTTGCTGGGAGAGAGTTAGGTCACTCCTGCTGCATCATGCCACTGATTTATACCAAACACTACCTTATTCCCAGGTGGGCAAATGCACTGGGTGCATCTTTTCAAAGCAGGTGCTCCCTGGCAAGGACACCCCTCAGCCCCGGTGGTGGGAAGCAGCAACTGCCCCCGGCCTGAGGGGCTGGCAGAGCCATGGCAGGCCCTCACAAGCCCACCCACTCTTTGTGAGGTTAGAGAGGAAAAAGCAAAGGATGCGCTGGGGAAAACTGGGCAAAAGTGAAAGTCCAGGGATGGGATTTACTCTTAAGAGCACTTGGCCCTGCTGCTGATTGTACTTGCACCCTGGGAGGACAGTTTTTTTCTTCCAAAGAATTACTGTCTAAGTGCAAATAAGAACAGAATCCAGCTCCTTCCTATCTGGTTCTCCCACCTCCAAGCAGAGGCCCGCAGGGTGATGCTGGTTACATTTAACCCTTACAGGTACGGGGCAATCTGTTTGCAATGCTGAGTTAGATGAGCTTTTCCGTGATGCCACCATGGGGGCTGACTGGGCAGTGTCACGCAAAGGCAGAAATCTCCCCCTGACCCAGAGCACACAGGGTTTTGAAGAGTTTCACAGGATTTAGACATGCTTTGTGAATCTGTCCTGGTATATCTATGATACAGCACATATATAAGTGCATTCTGGAGGTATGGTGTCAAGAGTGCTCTGCTAACTTCTGTCTCCCACCAATCTGTTTTTCACAGCTACATGATTTAGGGAACCCAGACCTGCCAGTCTTTGGGAAACCATGAAAATGCACTTAGCTGGTCTAAATATGACAAATAAGAGTGTCTTATTTTCTCTTCCCCTTGGGTTGTATCCTTTCACCCTGAGAAATCTTATCTGAGTGACCACTCTTCAGATACACGAGATGTATTATTATTTTACTATCCCATGCTGAAGGCTGAGGAGAGAGGACCAGAGGCTTTTCCCGCACTTTTCCCTCCCTGGCAGCCAGAAAGAGCAAAAGTCAGAAGGCGGCCTGAGAGAGTGAGGCCCAGCTGGGAAGCTGGACTCATCCGCCTTTTCCATGTGTTTCTAGGGTCAGAGCTGTGTGGAGGAGCACCCTACTTCTGTAGAGAAGCACCACTGGGTCCCTGGCTTTGAATTCTCTGTGGGTTTGCTGGGATCAGCCCTCCTTTCCCAGGTATGGCCTGACCCTGGCCACAACCGTGTCCAACAGCCTGGGAGTGCCCTGTGCCCTCTGGCTGTCCTGGATGGGATACTCTGACAACCCTGCCAGAGGGATCACACGGCTCCCTCTGAGGAGAGGCACCAGGAGCCCACCCCAGAGTGGGGCTGGCACCAGGCACAGCTGGCCAGGAGTCAGGCAGTTGTGGCCTGGTGGTGTGATCCATGGGGCATTAGTCCTCCAGCCACCCATTTGCATCCTAGCAAACCTCACTACAATGTTGGGTACGGTTCTGGTGTGGGAGGCGTAGAGCCGTTGAAAAGGCTGAGATGGGAGCCCCTGGAGGCTAGCTGTCTGGGACACAGCCAGGTCTGAGGCGGAGTGCTTCCCGTGGGCACCCTCCCCTTCCCTGGGAGAAGCAGCAGTTCCACCCAGGAGATCAAGATCAGGTTTCAGCTATGTTTGAGGCTATTTCCTGCAGCTGTTGCTGTGCCCTCCATCCCAACGGTCCCAAAGCCTCCCTTGATGGGCAGGTGCCTGTATCACACCCAGCATCAGGGCAAGTGCCTCGCCTGCCATGTGATGACACACTTTGTGGGCCAGAGGAGGAGAGTGAGCCCTGGTTCCCACATATGAGCCAAAGCTCTCTTCTTTCATCCTTGCCATAAACTGCTACACCAAAGCACAGCCTTGCAAAACCCTGGGCTGTAGAACCTGCAGTGCTACTGGGCTGGCTTGCAAAGAGCCTTCTGCTCTGTGAAGGAGAGGTTTCCCTCGGCAAACCTTCTCCAACCCTGCTCAGCCCTGGCTCTGACCTGGGCATGGTCTGACAGGGCAGGGAATGCTATCGCACCACCAAAGGAAAAGCACCTTTCTCCCAGTGTCTGGTGAGAGGTAGAATGACCCGAGATAGGAAGTGCAAGGAGAAGGACAGGGAGGTGGTGCGGACAGGCAACTGCTGGGGCTCGGCCACAGCCACTGCAGCCCTGGGGCAGCCGGTTGTGCAATGCCCCTCACTTCTGCAAGCCAGAGCAACCCACGCCTGCCGGCTTTCTCATGGGGAGCAGATGCTGTTTCCATATGCTAATGAAAGTATTCACTTCTTCACTGCTCTAAAGCTTTAACCGACTTTTATTATCTGGCTCACCCCCACTGAATGATGATATATCTGCATTTTTAGCTATAAAAAAGAATCTGCATTTAACATGTGTGTTACAGATAAGACCTGAAAACATTCCTGCGGGTCAACAAGAATAGTCAGGCTAGAAACAATTTAAATCTCACTTTTGCAAAAATTTATACACGGACGCACACAAATTTTCAGTTATTAGCAATTGTAATAGATAAAGATACTATTAATTATTCGATTATATATTTGATAGTCGCATTATCTCTGGAGAAAATTGTTATTCACTAAATCATCAGCTGTTTTCTTACACTTTTATGTTGTATAATAAAGTTATTTTTTGCCTAAATCCACATGTGAATTAAACAGTTTTGTTGGCTTGCCCAATTGTAATGATTTTTTCAGTTTGGACAGCCCCAAGTCTAACATATTTATGCAATCTTCAAAACAGAAAACTGTTACTTACCAACTGACGTAAGTCCATGTTTTATAGATTCCTGTATGATGGCTGTGTGAGAACCAGAAGACATTATTAGGTGTAAATATATAGTACCCTTGGGTGCAAGGTGTACAGCATTGAGTACAGAAGAGGTGCAGCCTGTAAACTTTTCTGGCCTTGAGACCCAGGCTATAATAACCTTCAGTGAAAGTCGGCGATGAACAACAACAACAAAAAAATTATCCAAGAATTCTGAAAGTAACAAGCATGTCTTTGAGTGGACTCTGTACTTTTTCCAGCATCAGTGACCTGCTGTAAACCATGTATCCCATTTCATGATAGTCTCTAATCAGAAGAATTGGAACTTGTGATAGGTTTGGCACCATCACGTGATTTTGTACAGCTTGATAAGAGGACCCTGTTATAAAGTGACAGCAGAAGAGATAAGAACTCTTGGCAGATAATGGCAGAGAAATGATTAACCTAGAGTGGAGAGGTGCTATGAAGCCCAGAGAGTGGGAGGTTGTAAAGTTGTGGGGACATAAGATCACACTGAGTGGATGAAAAGCCATACCAACGTAAGTGTAATGACTATAAACTCAGGCTTGTGACCTGTCTTCTTGATGTCATCACCTCTTTGCACAGTGGACAGCAAGCACGGTTGTTTTGGCTTCTGTAAACACTCTTTGGATGGCAAAACAAGCAAGCATTAATTCCTTAAAGGAGGGTTCTGAATGTGCTTGGTATCCTACGCTCTGAGTAACAGCACCAGCAAATCTTTGGTGGTGGTTTGTCAGACCAAACCTTTTTATTGCCCCAGTCCTCAGGCTGGAGACTAGCTCCAGCTTGTAGCCGTTTAGTTGAAAGTGTACACTACTTTCTCAGTGAAGAGCTTTACAGCATGGTTAAACATTGATATCCCAGGATTATGATACATAGAGAGTATTGCACTCACCTCTAAGGCTGCGAGGTACAATATCTGTTACTAAAAGGCTGCCAAGGGTTTTGGTGTAAATAATTATTATAAAGGTGGGCAGCTGTGTGGATGACTGGGTGATTTTTCAGCTCAGTGGTGGGTGGGTCAGGTTCTGCTTTCGTACCCAGCAGAGGAAGTGCAGGGGCGCGCTGGCTCCTGGGGTGACACCGTGCTGCATTTACAGCAGCCTGAGCGATGTGTGGCTTCTCCTTGAACAGCAGTGCCTCCGCCACTGGCAGCCTTTGCAGCTATAGCCCAATAGATTAAGTCTGCATACACTTTGCAAGATCAGACTCAAGCCTGAATAATCAGATGATATTTGATTTTTCAAGTCTCTTGAAAAATAGAGTGAAGTTATTCCACTGTGGGCTAGATCTGAAGCCTCTTGAAGTCAGAGGGAGTTTTTTCTCTTTAAATTTGCTGAGGGCTGTAAAGAAGCTTATGCTCTTTTAAATACTTCATCATGATGGTTAGACTTCAGTGATAAAGTGGCAGACAGGTTAGTTCATGCTCAAACTGAACTGCTTCTCAGGCTTCTCCCGGCCAGGAGGAGAGCTAGAGAGCCAGTCTGCAAACGGGGTTGATGCGGCAAACCGTGCAGTGATTGGGCTTTACAGCCAGGAACCCTGAATTATCACTTGGTCTGTGCAGTGCCCCCCGCTAGAGCCCCTTGTAGCAAGGATGGCAGGCTGTAGAGGAAAGGTCTGATTTTCCAAATTCTTATTTGGTATGCTTTATTTACCATATTGGAGTGTATAAATCAGATATTTGTTCACCCAGTTAGTAAGTCATAATAGTAAATAATAATTTGGTCTATGGTACATGAAGCAAGTAAAATCTTACAGATTTGTGCACTCAAATTTCCAGAAATCAAGTTTCCTTTCCTCTTTTTTATACTTGTAATTATACTTGTAAAGTGAGGAAACTCTACCAAGTTACCTCACAGCAATGCTATGAATATTATTGGCTTGCAATTTGTATGAAATGCTTTAAGAGCAAAACGTGCTATGTGAGCTTATCTTCCTATTTATTACAGGAAAAAAATTAATTTACAAGTCTGGTTAAACAGATACTATGAATGTTTTTCAGGGTCACTGATATTTTTATCTGTTTAGACTGAGTGAAAGCTGGAAGCCAGCTTTTACAACAGATTTCCTACAAACCTAAAGAATTTGATCCTCTTTCTATTCTAATTCCTTTGGTCATCAAATAGATTTTCAATTCTATTCATAAAAAATGAAAACAGTAATTTATGCCATCAGAAAATGCATGTCTTTGGGGACTGGGGAATAAAATAAATGAGAAATACTGCAAATGATACTGCGGTTAGAAACTTTCCAGTGTCATCAGAGACATTGCTAGAGCAGCGTTGGCCCATATACAAGAGTCTCTATAAAGGAATCTGCTGTATGTGTGGGAGAGAGATATTAAATCATAGGAAATGTAAAGAAATTGCATGCTTTTGGCTTCAAACGATGTCATTCCTTTTCTTTTTTGCATCAGTATCAAATGTCAGGGTCACTGAAAAATGTTCTTTTTTTTGTTTCTGATACTTTGTCTCCATGGATAGAGGAATGTATGCCAGGTGCATAACCAGACAGACTTTCTTTGCCTTTCTTTATACCTAGTCCAGTGGGGGAAAAGAAAGTTGTAGGGAAACTCCAGGACAACCTATATCACCCTGTGAATCAGCAGCCCGATATATTTAGCAATTATATGTTTGGGCCCCAGCTGAAAAAGAACATAAGGGTGTGCGTAATGAGACATACAATTTGTACCACTGAAGCTAAGTACCTGAGTTTACAGATGAATACTTTACTTGGTCAGGAATTTTTAACTGTATCTTTTCACATGGAAGTCCCTGGTAAAGCAGTCACTGACCTTACTTGGAGCAGCTTTTCCTAACTGCAGTTGAAGCATCATAAACTCATTTTGTATCTGTGTTTTTCTACACCCCCCACCCCCCTTTTTTTTTCCCCTTTTCATCCTGAGAGGGTGAGACAAAGCTTTTGAAAACTAATTTTATTATTTCACACATGCTGTTCTGTCTCAGATCTTTCAAGAAGATAATTAATTGAAAAATTTTTAGTGTCTTTTTTTTTTTTTTTCCAGTTCTTGTATGATGAAATTGTCCCTTGTTTGTCTCTCAGACAAATGTCCCTCAAAGAAAGTGTACCTGATTTCAAAAGCTTGGCAACAATCCCTCCTTTGACTTTTGCGCATCAAATTATTTTGCAAACATTTACCACAGACATGGAATCAGAAGGAGTTTCTCCTCTTGGCGGCATTTTCACAAGTGGCATTTCATTTGGGCACATAAGGATGTTAAGAAACAAGCTCTGGAAATGGACTGATGAATGAACAGTGACCTTACAAAGGGCTTTAATCCCCAATTTGTATATGTTGCTGTAAATTTAGTGAGGTCAGTCAGGATTTTGGAATTTTCCCTTTAAGGTTTGGATGTTACTCTTCTGAATCTAGTATGTTGCTTACTGTCTTTCTATGCCCTCTCAAGATATTGTCACCTTTATTATCAATACATCTCAGAAAAGGTAAGTGTTCAGCACAGCACACATCAAATGAGGGACATGATCCTCATTTTACTGAAAGTCCAGGGCAAACCTGACATCGACCCTGGCATGGCACTTTCCAGACATGAGCCATCTGATCCTGAGAGTAGTTCAGTTGGTTTCAGCTGGAGGTTTGCTTAGGTGGAAAGAGATTTGTAAACTCTGTTCTTTGATCTGGAAACCACTCTTTAAAAAATTTTCTTCATTTCAGTCATTCCAATATTCCTCCTGATCTATCACATACATTTAAAATTCTTTTGGATGCTTCAGTGTATTTTCTCCACCTTCATGAATTAAAAATACAGTCTTATGCCTTTTCCCCAGAAATTCTGTGAAAGAATTTAAGAGAACCTCATATATCTGGTGATCTTCACCTTTTGGGTTTTTCAGTGAAGTAATTACAGTACTGAAATGTAAAGTTCTACTTTATTAAGTTATTTCCATCAGTTGGTTTTCAATTCCTGTTTGGTCTTATGATATGACTGCACTATTAAATGTCATGTTTGTTTCATTTTCTTACATATATTTTATATGTTATGTTTATCACCTCAGTAATAGAATGTAATGGCATTAGAATACGTTTCAGCATATACTACTCCTTACTTGTGATTTTCATCATGTTCAAATGCAACTCTGGTGAGCAGAAGCATGGTAGGTTCTTTGTGGGTGTTCAAGACGTGAACTGCTTTCCCTGGTTACGTTAATCAGAATATTTTAGTCTCTTGTATGTTTCTGTTCTCTGTTTGAATGAACACAATTTAATAGAAACCATATTTGGAGATGAATAATGAATTGTAGGAATTATAAAATTGCTTCCCGTGACTTTTCCCTCGTAATTACTCACAAAAGTTTATTTCAGTTAATATTTCTACTAATAAATTAATATCTAGAAGAGAAGGTAAATGCATATGTTTGTAAGTATTTTCCTAGGTTAAATGAGCAATCAGGAAAACTTCAGGACTGCTTAGAAGGAAAACTCAGTTCTGTGCAGAAGGAAGCATACAGTTGTGGATCACAGAAGTCCTCTTTTGGCGTTAACTGAAGGAGTTCAAGAACATGAGCTTTAATGGGACACAGATTTAGTGCTAGCTCTCTGCACTGGAGAAATAAAACTTTTTCTTGGTCTAAGAAGAGCTTTCTAGGCAAGTCTTGTCTGCCTGTCTGTCTACTTATGTAAGTAGCTTCAATTTTAACTTCTTGCACATGTCTCTTTCTTCAATAATCTAATTTATTGGCATACAAAGAGAGATTGTATTAATTAGTTACTCACAGAATCTTTTCAAAGCTTATCTGGGAGATAGTTACTAGAAATAGGAGCAGAGTGTTTGACTTTGTGAGAAAAGAACAGATTTCTGTGAAACAGGCAGGGGGAAATTACTTCCACATATGTAGCTGTAACAGGTGTGACCTCATCCATCAATTCACATAGCACTTAGGAGCAGCAAACAGTTTCTTCTTAGAGCACTGTTAATAAAGTATCAGGAATATATTACTTTGGAAGGAGAAGAGAAGAAAGAGCCTTAAAGTGGATCTTAAGTGGAACTTAAAACCTTATTAATTTAGTAGCTAGATTCTGTTTTTTCAAGATGTGTACATATGTGCATGGATGGCACTATCACCCTCCTCTCCCAACCCAAAAAAACCCCAGCTACACCTTAGCTTGAGGCAGGATGGAAATAACAAGTATTATCTCAGGAAACTAAATCCTGAAAGACCCTGAGTGCTCCGATGAGTTTCTGACTAATTTCTACCCCTCAAGGAAGCTGCATGTGTGCTACACTGCACATGGACTGGCTTTGCTTGAGACCATGAAGAAAGTGCGAGCTGAATGCTAATATAAGGTGGAAGACTGAAAAACAAAGCAGTTCAGGGCTACATTTCATGTCTAAGCAGAGGTGGTCTCCTTATTGAAACTCTTTTATTGAACCAGGAGTAGAAGGATGTACGGAGGCTGATGAACTGCGTAACAACATGTAACACACATTTGATGGGCCACCTTCCAGCTGGAGGGAGAAGGAATCAGGGCTTTGTGCTCGAGAGATGGGTCAGATCTGGTGCAGAGAAGAGTTTTCACTTCTTTCTATCTTCCTAATGAGCAAGTGCAGAATTTGGTTTAATTTCAAAGTTGAATTTCAGTGGGAAGAACACTGGACAGGAGAGAAAAGTGGGGTAAAGGCCATTCAGAAATAAGGATTTCTGATAATTTTATTAATAACTGTGAGAAATGTAGCACCTGGAGAGAGATAAGTGGATTTTCCTAAGCTCTGTTTTATTTACCTGCTCTTAGGCAGGTAAATATTGCTCTGGTTTATAGCACTAATAATTAAACAGAACACTAGTCTTTCTCTTGGCAAGTTAAAATTTAAGGTGGTTGTTTTCTGGAGGCATATGCTGAAATCTGAACAACAGTAACTACTTTAGATGTAAGCTTCATAATAAAACCCCATACATATTCTGTCCAATGGATATATTTCATAAGCATATATAGCATTGAAGAATCACAGTTTTTTCATTGTCTTCCAAGTCACCTAGGCACCACTCTCGGTAAATATTGCAGTTCATAAAAAACAGAACAAGTAGACTTAAGCTCTGAGAAATACTTCATTCCTTCAAGAACATAGTCTCCCTAGTGCAGTTACATGAATAATAGATTAGTATAACCTATTAATTAATATTTGTATATAATTTTTTACAATGATCCCACAGTTTGTTAGACAGTATACTTATTTTATATGCTTAGACCACAGTAAAGAATGCAGATGACCCTGGAATTAGAGTGCCTGTATTTCTGGAGAGAGCAGTAGCACCTGGAATTTCTGGGGAGTCCTGACTTTCAGGGAGCAGCTTTAAATCAGACTGTTAATGCATCTGCAGCAGCATGCACATCTTTAGCTCCTGTTCAGCTATTCTGTTTGTATAGTGCCTAGACTAAGTTCTTTGTCTCAGACTAGGGCTTCTGGCTTCTGGCTTCCATACCAGGAAATATGAACAGATGGTCAGGTACCCTTATTAACTCTAAACTCACATTATTCTCATGCTAAAACTGTTAGTCTTGCTTTCCTCTGGTCACCACTGCCTACCCTCCCATTAGACTGAATGCTTTTCAGTGGACCAGACAGCAGTGTACAGTTAAGATGGAGACTTGATCATAACCTCTGGAAAATACTCTATTACAAATACATACATATATATGCACAGTAAGAGATATTTAATAGCACAGTAGTAGGATGATGAATAAAAAGATTTTGTCAAGGCTCTAAGGTTACTAATAGGTCTTAATGGCCCTGATCATCTTCACCTGGGCCCCACTCACACGCTCCCTGCCTATGGGGCCACCAGCTCATTTAAGCTCCAGCTGGTGACTCAGCTCCTTCCCTGAGCTGTGCTGGATGGAGGTCTGTTTCTGAATTATTCTTTGGATTTTCTGGCTTGACCTCAGACTGATTGTCTTGCTTTCACTCCATGACCGCTGGAGTGTTGGTAATTAAGACTTGCCAGGACTCTGCTTGACCAGCTCCTGTGCTGTGGGACTGCATTCTGTCAGTGGTGAGTTCCCTGCCTGGTCTATGCTGTTGCTGCCCTTAGCTCCCGTTTTGTCTTCTCTTAGGGTGCAGCTGGTCTTTGCTGTTCCATGACAGCTTTTGTAGGTACTCTCCTCATCCTTTCCTAAGAATGGGCAATAATTACTTCTACAGTGAAGCACAGGGACTTGCTGGGGACCTGTGTGTGCTTTTCAGTTAGCATGTGGGGGCTTTTCAAATAACAGTCTGATCATCTTGGGATTCTCCCTATAGATACATGGTTCTGGATTATTATTGGTTTTTTTAAATTTTATGAAGGGGGAAGTGATTTTGCTCATATAGTTCATAATGAAGGGCATCCAAACCCATGTTCTTTCCTTTTGGTGGTGTCTGGACAGAGCACCACAGACTTTCACAAGATCTTGCTTCTGAAAAGCTTGCACCTGCTCCAAACCAGGTGGTTGCTGGGTGGGCATGTAGACCTTCTCAGCTGCTCACTAGTGCCTTGAGAGGGGATAGACAACTTGTCTAGGTGAGATGTTAGGGTCAGGACATGTGTAATGTGTAGCTCAAGACTGTTTCTGAAAAATAACCCCTGTGCCTTGTGTCACCATTAACTTGCTGTCATTTTTGACACTCATGCATCAAATAATGGAAAGTAATGACTGAACAATAACTATTTTTTATTTCATATTAATGACATGGCAAGTTCCAAATCTGATAGTGAGGGTAGTGTAGATGACAGGAGGATACTAATGTAGACATGCCTATTTGGATGTGAAAGAAGTGCTGTCCCTGAATCTCAAGAAGCTGTATAGAATTCTCTCATTAAAACATCAGAGTTTAAGAAACTATAAAATATACACAATTGTGTGACGATTTACAGTCTCAGAGCAAGCATACATTAAGCTTAAAATAAATATACTGGGTCAATTATTTACCCAAAGCACACTGAGACAAATGACAAACACTGAATGACAGAGGAGGGATGGAATGGGGTAGAAGTTCTTTCTGACTTAAGATCAGTGTTTAGGCAAATGTAGAGAGACACTGACTCCAGTTGGTGGGCATTCCAACCATCTCTCTAATTTTCTTTCTAAAAAGAAATAATGATCTAGAATTCTTTCCCAACTTATCCTGGTGAGAACAGTTTTAGGCAAGTCAATGACACTGTAGTTGTCCCTTCCCAACATTTTATACGAGAGCAGAGACTATTGTTTTGAAGTTTCAGAAGTTTTGAAAACGTTCTGTGATTTTTGCAACGGAGTCTAGGATTTTGGCAGGAAGTACAGCATTTCTATTTAATTTCTTCTATAGTATCATCAGACTTAAGAAACTATCAGAATTCAAGTGAAATTGTTGTAGCTTAAAATGTTTCCACAATATGAATAAAAGCACATTTTGTTACTTCAAACACAAACATTTTTATCTCTTGCTTCTTTATTTTGTTGCTGTCTGATCTTATTCCCTCTCCCTTTTGACTTTAGATCTCATTTTTCTCTCTTTGCATGGCCCTTCACTTGTTCTGTTGTGGACAGTTTTCTTCTGGCTGCTGCTTCCCATATATGTCTGAAATCTTACCTTGCCACCTGCACTGAGAACCTTCTGAAATGCACATGTTGAAGATGTTCCCAAGTTAGGATTTTGTGCTTCTTGCAGTAATAGCACTGCTGCTGTTATTAGAAATTATTCCTTATAATAATGATATAATTATAATTATATAAAAAAAGGAAAAAAGGTACAGTATATATTCTATATATGCAACAATAAAATAGCAGGCAATGCTAGTAGCCTAAGACTGTACTCTTGCACTGTAGCCTTTAGAAGAATAAGGATTACTTTTAATATTGAGCTTGTACTGTATTTCTTTACTTTGATAGCATTTGCCCCAATTGCAGCATGGCATTTGGATTCCAGTGGTTTTGTTCTGCAGAAAAGTTGCAATCCACTATATTGTTCTGGTTCCCTCTGACTAGACTAGATGCTGTTGGGACCCCATTTCCGATCTAGTCTATGCTGAAAGCAACTGCACAGGGAAAACCTGTCTTGCAGGGAGATTTCTTTGAGCAGAACAGTTTGTGAAGCTACAGCCTCAGTGGTTCTGCCACATAAAAAGGCCCTGCTCTGTTTTAAAAAAGCTCACTAAAAAACCCCCAAACACCACTGCAAATGTTAAAAAGTTTTAGCTCTGAGGCTTTATAATAGATTCTCATGGGATTTAAAGCTAATCCTGATCCTATTGCAAAAGGCTGTTGAGAAAGACATACTAACATAGATGAGCTGAAGCCTAACTGCTTCATACATGGGAGGTAACTGTGGTGGTAACTTCAAAAGTGAATACACACTTATCATATCTGGAAGTGGTCTATTGGGCTGAGTTCTACACAATCTTTACAAGAAAGTATTGTATCTTATCTGTGAGACAGCTTCTATGCCTTGATTGCTTTAAAAGCAGCTATGAATCCACTTCAGTATATTACAGTTTGACCAACCTGTCCAAAATCTAAGCATCCCAGAATTTCCACAGCTGTGTCTTTGACTTTGCCAAACAGTCTTTGAGATGAGCTGACTAGACAAATTAAATGTGTTAAAATGAAACTTCAGAGAAACCTGAGCCTTTCGCACAAGACCTCTTTGTGCACAGGGGAGCTGGAAGAGTTTCACAGGTTGGACCCTTAAACCTGCAGCTTTCTGCTCATGGAAGATAAAAAGAACCATCTTTAAAGCAGACTGACTGAAATGGCTGGAGAGTGAATGAGGTGATCCTCACTTTATCTTATTTGATTTCATTACTCACAATGTTGAAATCTGTCTGCAATGTATGGTACTTTGTACTTCTCCCTAAGCCTCAATTGCTTTTATACCATTGTTCTGAGAAGCCATTTAGAGAATTTTGAATCACTGTGATGATATGATTCTGATCTAGAGTCACTCCAAAGC
This sequence comes from Athene noctua, assembly GCF_965140245.1. NCBI lineage: Eukaryota > Metazoa > Chordata > Aves > Strigiformes > Strigidae > Athene > Athene noctua. Next base: position 24,990,502 of record NC_134041.1, read on the forward strand.
ACAAAGGCCCTATTGTCCTACCAGGTTACAGAAGTGTTGTAAAGGAGAGTTTGCTACTTGTAGTTTTCTGCATGTTTTATCACGTTTCAAGTATGCTACACAAGAGGAGAATCCTTAACAAAGTACATAACTTAGATGAAGACTACTTGGTACCCTTCCCACACAGTGTGAATGTGCCTTTAGATAAGGCACCACTAATACAGTTTACATTTCTTCATATCAAGTGTCATATTTCCAGGACCATCCACCTGCTTCATAAGTGGGTACAGAGATTCAATTGTAAGGAACTAGGTTTCATTAGATATATTAATGTTTTTTTTATGGTCTAATGGTTTTCACAGAAATTTGCACTAGTTTTACAAAGGTGCAATGTTAAGTTAGGGCTGTGTTATTGGCAGATGTGTTTCTCTTGATGTTTTAGTAGAAACCAGGTGAATTGTCAACCTGGTTAACCCAGTGGAAGTACATCTGAATGTGGAATTGTACTGGTTTATCAAGTGCTTTAGGAACATCAATAGCTTTAGTTGTATCCTTCCCAAAACTGTGTCTAAACAGAAAAATTGTAATAACAGAAGGGGAAATTCACTGAAATATAACACACATCTTCAGAATTAGAACAATGTTTTAGAGAGGCTAATAGATCTGGTTTGGCTGACTTACAGTTTCTGCTGGATTTGTAAGTGTCTTGTTATTTCCCCAATTTAAATGGGATAAAGTGTTATTAGCTGAAATTCAGCAGGTATCATCTTAGGGTGAAACACTGGGGGTGGGTGAGAGAAGACAAAGCTCTTTCCTTCGACTCTTAGAAATCTGAACATCAGCAGGGCATAACTCCACCTTGTACATCCTGGATGACTGGGCAGAGATCCCCCAGGTACCAAAGGAAGCCTTACTCCCACCATGTCACATGGGTTTTTACATCATATTCTGTGGACTCTTACTTTTCTTATTATTTTCTGTGGACAGTTTTTTTGACTTTGTGTTACTTTATTTCTCCTTCTTTGTAATTGTCAAATGAATTAAATAAAATCTTTACTGATTCTCAGGAAAAACAATAGTGTGAGGCAATGCTCTTTTCATTAATATAAGCAGTTTCTGTATGAGAAGGATTCAGCTCTGTTAATGGGGAGGAATTATTCTGTCGCAGGGTTTCCTGTGCATCTGGGCTAAAGTGGAGCACATCTCATTCTAGTGAGGGAAGTGCAATGTATGAAGCTATTAGAGATGACCTGTAGTATGAGGTAGAAAAAAATGTCCAGATGAATTCATGAAAATCTCTTTACTGTGTTGGTATTTGTGTTGAAGCAAACTCTTTTATAATCCAAGCTGTCATGAGGGGCTGCCCTATCAGGACGAGTACAGTGAGAAGTCAGAGTAGTCTGTTGATCTGTCTTTATTATGTAGTATATATAAAAAACACTGGAGTTAATTTGAAGAGAGTTAAAAGTGCATTTTTAATCATGTAACATGATTTGTTTTACTGGAAAACACTCCAGATAAGACATGTAACAGTGTATAACATGGACAAGGTTAGAATGCTTTTGGTGAGCTTTAAGCGGTGTTTGAAATCATGATTCTACAGCTTATTTTTATCTCCTAAAATATCGATTGCATTATACCTGAAATCTACTGTCTTTTAATGTCATGAAATTTTTACATGCCCCTTCTCTATCTACAGGACTGTGCAACATCAGTTAATTACTCTTCAGGTAGTGTGATTCAAAAGAGTTTTGTTAAAGTCAGCAGTGAGCTATGATGATTCACACTTGCTGAAAATCTAGTCCAAGGTTCATAAAGCACATTGAAATAATTGATAATAGGTACCACAGAAATGCAAAATATTGCATCAGTGAGATAAATGGAAGAAAACTGTCTTCAGTTTTTACCAATGAGAAAACACAGAAGTCTGAAATAGTCAGGCACATTACAACTTTAATCTGCAATGACTTCTGTTTTTCTGGTATCAGTTCTGTATTTTATTATACATAGTAAAATATCCTGCTTAATTCAACTTCATCCCTTCACCCCAGATTAACAGTAATCAAACCGGTACTCTTGGAATTACAGTTGCTAGACCTTCAGCATGAGTAGAGTTTTCTAATTAATAGACTGAGGTAAAAGGATTTTAAAAGTATTTAAAAGGGCAAAACTGTTTGAAATGCTATTTGTATTTTCAAAATGCTTGGTCAGAAAAGCCAGCTTTATCATGTTTGGTTTTGCTGGGGGTTGGAAGGTGGGAGATGCTTTTCACATTGCAAACTTGATTGATGCTTCTATGTGCTACTGTGATACAAATAATTGAAGAGGAAGGTGTCTCAGTAACAGATGTGGTAGGCTCCATCAGTCTTGAGGCCTGGCTATTCTTTCTGCTTTTGCTCCAGCACAGTATCTGGGAATTTACTTTAGTTTGGAAACCTTGGTCAGTGAGCTTGGGAGCCAAATCAGAAATGGTATCTATTTGAACTGGCAGACAGTGAATGACTGGCACTGAGCGTAAGTAATCCATGTTGTGAAGCTTTTAAGTCGTGAAGTGTGATTAGTTTTGAAAAAGTACTTACTGTCAGTATTCCTGAAATACTAACTTTTTTGAGGCATAGATGTCTGTCCTTTTGAATATTCTTGAATAAAGCATAAGGTAATCCCTCTTGTAGGCATTATGCATGTGCATCCCATGGTGAAAAATGTGTGTCCTTGGGCCTGATGGGAGAAATTCTTCCCTTGGTTACATGAGAAAAAATGCGGAGTAAAATCATAGCTGTTGCTGATTTCTTCAGTGCTCAGTGATGCAAATGAGGGCTGAATTCATCCCACTGCTTGTATCTGGTATTTTGCATAGAAATGCTCACTGCTGAAACATACTCACATTTTCAGGAATGTGTCTGTGTAGTTTACATTTCCAGTTTTAATTTTTGAGCCATGCGTAAGACTCCAGGGAACAGTGTGTACTGTCAGCAGAAGTTATCTTTTTGATGAATCAGACACATTGTTTGTATCCCTGTATTTGATAGACATGTTGTAATAAGGTCCTGAACTGCTTACTGTGTCTTTATGTACCTTCCCTCTCAGCAGTTGTAACTATTGTGCTGCTTGACCTATATTAATGGTACTACAAACAACAAGTTTAACCATTAACTTGTGAGCCCTGTTTAAATGGATTTTGCCAAGAGATGAGAACTGAAGATTTAAGGAGGTAAAAATTAGAGCTACCCAAAGTGAAGCTTTTCATTGCTTACTGATCTGATGTAGAAGATGAGGAGTTTAAAGACCCAAGAATAGAACCTAACATCATGTTATTATGGTCTGAACAATTAGTGCCATTCAAGGTATGGAAAAGTGTTATCTTAGATGTTTAGTTCATTAAATAGCTTGTGCATTTTGTCTGTTTGCTTATTCCAATGAGTGGTGCTTGCTGTATTATCTATAGCCACACATACTCTGTAGCAAGAACAGGCTGAGAGGGTTAACACTGAAGGGGGAAAATACTGCCTGCTGCTGCTGCATGGGAAAAGGGAGACTGGCTCTCAGTAACTTGTGAGGAGACAGTGAAAGCTAGAAAGAGTCCAAGTGAAAGGAGACAGTGTCAGACTAGTGCTCTAGGTATAGAAAGAGCAGTCTGATGTAGCTTGATTTAACTGGGCTCTCATGAGCTTAAGTTCTATGCACAGAACTTGAAATCTAGACCATTAATAAAAGCCAGGACTCTCATTTCTGATATATATGACTATGTCACCTCAGGAATAAGCAACTGTGACTGCTGATCCATAGTAACTGTCCCAGGTGTGTGCAAAGCCAAAAGCAAATGTGTGGTTATTCAGTATCTGATGTGATTTGATCCTTCATGGAAAAGTGATCCTGTGTCTCTAGGTTTATTGACATCAGTGATTTTTGACTGGGGTTACTAAAGGGAGTTTGCAAAAGTTAAAAGGGAGTGAGGGGAAGCAGTATGCTTTAGGATGTCCTGCTAAAACTTCTGTCTTCCCTGACAAAGCTGCCTCATTTTATGCAGGCAGGCATTTAAATCTGCTACTGTTTCCATTTGGTGGTTAACTCTCTGCTGGGATTTCACCATTCTGTTCCACGGGGCATATGTATGTGTCTTGTGCAATCAAACAGTGTGTCCTGCTGGGTCCTGGTGATTGACAGTGCTAGAAATGTGTGCTTTAGCTAAAAGTAGCAGCTGATATTCATAGGTGCAAATGTCTATGGTTCATTTGCTGCAGCTGAGCTGTTCTTAGGCATTGTTACAGCTGTGAATCAAGCATTAGCTAGCCTTGTGCACATCATCAAAACTAAGAATCCGAGTGAAAATCCCTCCCATTTGAGAGTCTGTTGCAAGGGCTGTTGCAGAAACAGACTTGCCTGTTTTACTTTAAAGCAGCAGCAGAACATGCAGTTAGAAACATGCTTTAGAAGTGTGTGGTATTTGTGTTGATCCTTATTCCACTGTAGTTAAACCGAAGTGAGTGGAACCTTATGTGTCTTGTTGCTCTTATAGGATTTTTTTTTTTTGGCTGAAACAGGTAAACTGAGACAAATCCTTGTCATTCCTGATCTTGGGAATTTTTAACTGGATAATAGTCTTTGGGCCTTGATTTGAAGATTGCAAACAGCTTGGTAAACATTTAATTAAACCACAAAAAGCTTTGTATTAGGAAGAGAAGCAGTGGGCAAGACTATCAACAATTTAGTGATGTATAAGCCAAGTCAGGGAGGGAAACCCATGATTCTGGCTGCCAGACTTCTCTAACCAGTGACTTCCTTGTCTGTCTTGGATTGTTAAAGAAAAAGAGGCATAAAGTCACCCTTACAAGGAAGTGATCTCAGAGTCAACAGGAAAAAACAGAAACATTGGGGAAGGCTAATTAAGAGCAAACAAAAATGCAACTGTGTCAACAGAATTTTTCTTGCCTCAAGGTTTCTGTAGTTGCACTTCTCTCTCCTGTGATGCTAGTAATTCCCAAGGTTTCCATTTAAGCAATTTAAATTGGTAAAAGTCTGTGCATAGGTGATTCCTAAGGATTATTTCTACTTTAGTTGTTGTTCCTGAAATTCTGCAGAGATAAATTTAGCTGAGGGAAATCTGTTTTGAAATCTGTCCATACATGTAAGCATCATTAATTTCTTTAATCTGGATTAGCAGGCACAGTTTTCTTCAGCCAGAGTAAAGGTAGGAGCAGTGCAGGCCTGCACTGGCTACTCTTCTCTTTTCTTGTCTGTCTATCCCTTCAACTTGGAAACAGCTATGTTCAGAATGAGGTCACAGCGTGGTGATTTTGTTCTGAATATTAACTTTTGTTCTAGCAGCTGTGCTGGCTGGCACCCATGTAAGGAAATTTAGCATTTCCCACTGTATTGGTACAACAGTATGATTTTTATTTTGCTCTGAGCCTAATGGGCACATTCCGGTTTGTAATCATGAGAGGGCCTGGCAGATGAGCTTTTGAGATGCTTGTTCACAACTCTGGTGAGTAGCTCCCTGCAGTTTCATGTGTTCAAACTAGCTTGCAAATCACAAGATTTTTCTCCTTCTGGTGACTCTAGGTGGGAAGGTTTGTTTCCTTACTAGTTTAAGGCACCTTGTTTAGGTTTTCACCTTAGCCACATGGGAAGGAAAGGAAAAATCAAAAGTTTAATAACTGACCCTTTTTTGCCAGTTTTCAGGTATGTGAGAAATGAAAGAAATTTAATCACAGATATGACCTGTACAAATATGGGCAAACAGGTTAAATTAAAGCAGCAGATTTAGCTTCATGTCTTGTTATAACTTGCAAAACTTGTTGTCTGCCAAGAGCAGTATACTGTGACCCAGTGACAATAAACTGACACAACAGAGCAAAATTCAGTTATTTTTTGCTCACTTAATCAGTCTGCCTATGCTGCAGCAGCTGTCATGATAGGACAGCATCTTTTAGTATCTTGATACGTTCTCTGTTAAAAGGTTAGCGTGAGCTTTCTTGAGAGAATTTTGTCTCATATCAGAGTTATAAACCTTATCTCAGTAAATAGAATAAAGCTGGCTAATGATCACCAACTTTATGTTCTTTTCTTTCAGGGGATAGGTTTGAAAAGGTAGTAATTTCTTTTAACAATACAAAAAGCATCTTAGAGAAAATAGTCTTCATTATGTATCAGTAAAGATAAGTAGCTTTTTTAGGCTACTTATATTCTTTATATGAAAACACAGGTGATAAGTGTGCTGTGCTATCTAGCTTAATGGGTGGATCTGTTCTGATCATTTATCTCAAGCCCACGCTCTTCTTATGCAGGCCTTCCAAGGAAGTTAGTGGCAGTCCTGCATGTTTTAGGATTGTGTGATTTTATTTTTTTATTGAAGACAAACTCATTAGAACCATCAGGGAGAAATGGTAATAACTTCTGTTCATTATGTGGCTCTTCTGAAATGGAGGGTTGCCAGCTGGAGGCAGCCATATGTATGTACAAGATTGCAGCTGGGAGGACAATTTAAATTCCTTAAAAGCAGCTAGATGGTGCTTGTATTTATTGCAAACTGTGTGCAAGGTAAAGCTCAGGAGCAGGGAAAACTGTTGTGAAATGGCAAGAAAAGAATCACATTTGCAAACAACTACATTTGAAATTAGTAGGACAAAGTATTATACCCAGAACTTGAGACAGCTTGGGATCCCCGTGTGCACATCAACCACAGTAGAAAAAAACCTGTACAGGACCAGAGTGTCTCTATTTGTACCCAAGACTAAGGCATAATGTCAGTTATTCACTGAAAGTCAGGACTTTTTCCAGGTCAGTATATTTGGACTTTTAAGGGCGTTTAAATTGACACACAGAAGCAGGTCTTTTAGTCCCAGAAAGTTTTCTTTCTCAGCCTCACTTAATTGCTTTATTTCTGGACTTCTCAGTGCTTGATTTCCTCCTTTTCTCACTTGCTCCTGAAAAATCTCTCTTTACATAAGTTTTGGCTATGCTATTCATACTAGTGATCTTATTTGGCAGCTATTCCAAAGGATGCACTTGTTTCTAAATGAATTAGTTCTGCTTCGTTTGTTTCCTTATGCTTGTATATTCTACCTTATGAACTCTACAGTATTACGCACAGCTTATCAAAAGCTGTTCTGTTAAATTATGTATTAATCAGCAATATATGCTTACAGTGTGTGTGTTTAATGGCATAATATTACAGACATTGCCTTTTATAAGGACAATACCTTAGTCAAAAGTGTACTGTTGTGAGCTAAAAAACTGAACTAATTGGGATTTGGAACCGTGCAAAATGTGAATTTTGGATAGGCCAGCCTCAGGAGTTTACAGACTATAAAATGTAGCCTGTGGAGACTGTTTTCCCCTGTCTTTATTTGGGAAAAAAACCTTGGACTCAGTAGGAATTTTGTCTGTGTGAGGGTTATAGGGCTGGAACTCAGTTGCAGCACTACAGAACTTCAGCTGTGGCAAATTGTGTATTTTGGAATGATTTGAACATTTTTACAACTGTTGATATTTGAAGAGTGTTTTAGTGCTTTTCTTCACAAAGCAATTGTCTTAATCAGCATCACATTAAAGGGGTGTTGAAACAGACAATGAATTTTATATGACCGAATGTTGGAAACCTCTGAGAAATTAAGCTGTTCTTGGTAGCAGATTCATAAAGAGCTAGAACCCATTTATTTGCAAGTTGCATTGGGAAATAGAGATACATGCCTGCCTCTGCTCTCCTATTCATTCGTTTCGGTCGTATAGAACCAGCACCCAGGTGTCCAAACCAGCTGTGTCCCTGTTCTGCTAGCTATCAGTATGTATAGTGAATATTGGTATTTGCTCAGAGTTTTTTATGAGGACATGAAGATAAAAGCAAGTGTTATATTGTTTTAGTTTTTGAACGGGTCTAGGTATGAAGTGATTAAGCACTGTACCAAGCCCAAATGAGATGAGAAGTTGACTTAGTTCTTTTGATTATGGTCTGATCATCTGGAAGACCATTATGGATGTGAGATTCTGAGAGAACTTTTGCTTCAGAAAATGAGTATCTTCATAACAAATGGCACACTGCTTTGTAGCTGAGCTCTTTCTTTGTCTTTTAAGTAAGATTCTCACAAGATGGTGTAATTTGTCATAAGTGTCATTTTTGCTACAGTTGGTCTACTTGCTACATTTGGTCCAAAACTTCTGGCCTTGGCCATCCACTGGCTTGCTTCCTAGCCATTCCCATATTCCTATAAAATACATAAGACCAGCACCCCCCCATCCCCCCAATAGTTAACATTGAGAGACTTAATATTTTGAGGGTGAAGATAAATTAAATTATATTAGTGTGATGGATACATTGTAGACACTGAGCACATCGGTCAACTCTGCACTAAGAGACATTCAGGATCTACACTACTATCTTATATATTGGCAAATTACAGTGGCAGGCTCTGGTTAGGCTTCCTTGGTCCAGGGCTACTCATGACTGTTCCTTGAGTTACCAGCTGTGGTACCCATTTTCCAGACATGCTCGTGGAAAGTCAGTGTAGTGTCCCTTAGCATGTAATGTGGGAAGTAGGCACCAAGACTCATGTAGTTCTGCTTGAGTACTCTTGTCCTGTCCTATTCTAGTCATTATGAGTTTCCCATTTGGGGAACTGCAGCTGGACAAAGGTTTTGAGGACTGAGGGATTTGGGTTTGACTAAAATCTGAAAGAGGCTTTAGTTTCTGTGACATCATGTGGGACCAGCATCCTGAGACCACTATTATCCAGAGCCATGAGAAAAGTCTTCCTGGAGACAGATGAGGAAACTAAAAATACAGCCTTTACTGGAGAATGATCCTGTTCCCCAGTTATCCAAATTGATCCAAAGTGATTTCCCTAGTGATCCAAATACTAAGGATATGGCAGAAGTGTTCATAAAGCTTATGTTTTCTGGCAAACTTTGCTACTGCCACATGAAAGTCTCTTCATGATCTCAGTCAGGCCAATCTGAAGTTACTCTTTCATGACCCTCACTTAAAAAAAGTGACATCTCTTATTATGAAAGACTTAACGATGCTTTTAATAATGTTTTTAATGTTATTCTTTGGGGAGTAGCCTGGACATGTGTATAATGAAATGAGCTCTTCACAACAGCTGTGGTAAATGTACAAGTGATTTTGAAAACAGGAAAAAAACCCCTCTTGTGTTGTACCATTCTGGCTGGGAAGTGTTCAAAGTTATTGTGACAGAACTGTATTTTGAGCAATTGTTGGTGATTTGTTTTTTAGCACACAAAGAAAGTAATAAATCTGTCACCCTGAAAAAATCAGGTTGTGACCTAAAGGAAGGAGCAAATTGTGGCTTTAGGTAAAAAAGAGTGACCTGTCTATGAGGGTCATTTATCATTATAACAAAATTGCTGGTGCTCTCCTAGCTGACCAGGAAGAAAAGCTGTGGTAAGCAGAATCGAGGGATGCAAGCATCCGAATATTTTTAACTGATCAATATTTTCAGGATTTACAAGCAGCCAAAAACCTGTCAGTATGCAGAGTATGTGCATTGTGCATCTATTCTAAGAAAGAAAACATGGGAGAATGGGTTTAATTTGGTAATTAAATAAATACATTTTAGATTTGGCATAGTTTCATTCAAAACTGTATCTTAGGACAGATGTCCTTAGCAGTCTGCATACCTTGTACAGTGGTACAGAAAATGGGTATCAAACCAAACTCCCAAGAAGGTTGATAATGATAAATAAGCAACAACGTAAATCTTTTCAAGGTGGTGTTAGTCTAGTACTGCCTGTGGCACATGCAGTGTCTGAGAACTCACTTGGGATACACGGTTTCATTGTTTGAAAGTAACAGTCCCAAACTCCTTTTTGATTAAAAAAGAAACAAACCCCCAAACTTTCATTCTTACTCAGTCATCATTTACTCTACATTATCCTATAGGTAAATAGTTTTACATGTATCTTCTAAGAAAAGAAATAGCAGAACAAGTTCAGATCTACAACTGAGGGTTGGCAGAGATTTCATTCACTGCAAAGGACATGTTCAATGAGTTCAAGTCTGACTTGCATGGAATATCAACTGAATGTGTTTTGAAATAACAGATTGAAAAGATGGGTTCTTTTATGTCATTATTCTCAAGTATTAAATATCTCTCAGAATTAAAAATAATTCCAGCTAATTCTGGCAAATATTTTCCTACTGTTCAGCCTCTCCTAGTTGTGAATTTTCACTTTAATCTCTTTTTGTAGAGTTCACAAAGGCATAATGAGGGGAGGAGGGGGAACACAATACAATTTCTTGTACAGTAATTTTCATGCCAATTGCTAATTTCCACTGATTGCCTTAGCATTGGGTGTTCTGGTCTGATAAGACAGTCCTGCACTAAAAAACAATTCTAACATGTTTAGAAAAGCATTTATGATTCAGCCTATCACATATCATTAGGCATTAGCAGTATTGTACTATATTAGGAATGCTTAACAAAGCTATTTAATACAAATTACGAGGGCTTTTTAATATATTGAGGCTGGTAAAGTATTTTACACTTTCAATGCATCATAAAGACATTAAGATAAAACTCATGTAGAAGGTAAAATAGTAATTTATAATATGAACTGTCTTTCTAATGTACATTGATAATACTCTGTTCATTGTGACTTTATTAAGGAAATCACTTTAGTATAATTTAAAGTATAAATTAAATTGACTTATTCAAACTTGATTACATGGCAGTGCCAAAATGTGGTGTAATTCTGCATTGAAGTGCCCTGTTTGATCTCACCACTGCAGAGGACCAGGCTGAAATGAAAGCACTTAACTGAAGCTTCAAAACTCATGCTCTAAAAGATTAGGCTTTTTTCAGCAGTTCCTCCCCTTGGAGGAGTCACTAAAGTTGCCCTGGAAAAAACGATTCTAAAGTTGTCATTAGATAGCAACATTTTCATCTCATTCCTTTCTGAGAATGTTTAAAGTGATCTTTATGCTGATAGTATGATTTTTTTTTTCCTTCTAATTAAAAAGGAAATGAAAAAGTTCTGTCACCAGTATGTCTCAAACATATTTTGTTCAATTTTGTCTTTAAGATTTAGTAGCAAATGAGTGTGTGCTTTTGTCCTTGTACTCAGGAATGTATTTTTTGTGGTATTTGATACATACCCATAAAATAAACTCGATTATTCTTCAGGCAGACATGCATTCATTGAAAAACAGAATTAATTCTTTCCCATCTGAGACTCAGCCCCAGAAAAAAAAAACCAACAGCCAACAACCAAATGCTTAGTACTAAGCCATTAACTGAGGTCAGATTTCCAGAAAAGCTTTCATCTATTCTTTTTAATTATTATGTATTGTTTTTTGGTTTCATTAAAACCACTACCAAAGATAAGCTTCTGCAGGTGTCTTTCAACATTTTTCTTGCAAATTCTAAATTTTGAATGTAGAAAGAACTTAACCAAATAAATTATGGAGAAATCTGACCGAAATTTAATAGGCAGGAGATATGTGAAAACCCGTTTCTCAATCTGGTCCTTCCATTTGTATCTGATCCAGCATGTGGCTACAGATCAGTAAAGATGTAAATGTGTAAAGGTAACAGCATTAAAGTGTGGACTTACTCTGGTGTCTCTTTTTTTTTGTATCTTGAGGCTTGATATCACCCTAAAAAATGTGAGTATAGCTTTTGCGTGTGTTTTGAATTAGGTCGCTATCTTTTCCCTTGAGGTTTGGGACTAGGCTTTTCTGGGTGTGAAGGGTCTGGTTCACCACTCAGCAAAATCAAGGGGAGGCTCTCCTCACAGCTTACACCTCATTCTAACCAAAAAGAAACTGTGTGACAGAAGACAGAAAATTGCTACTTGTGAAACTATGAAAGTAGGCAGTCAAAAGTAAAAAAACTTGCTCTAGAACAAAAAACAAGCTGTTTTGTGAAAGAACTGAAGCATGGAGCCCTGTGAAGGCGTTTCATTTGTTGTTTTATTCCCCTTGCCAACAATAATTTGACTTTTTTTTTTTTTTTCCTTATCCCTCCTTATGCCTAATAGTGCCTGTTTTCTTCTGTCCTTTGGTACTGATTTAATTATCTTTCAGATTTTCATCCTTCTTTCAAATTTGAGTGAAACTAGCTTGTATTTAAGAACAAAAATTTATTGTAGGAAGACCAACAGAAAGACAGAAAAATCCACAGGGAGATGGATCTAAAACTATGGCATATGACTACTCCTGTGCTGAAACAATGGTTTCTCTTCCTAATACCTTAATATCTGTTTTTAATCATTTTGTAAAGAAATGTATGTGGCAAAATTCCAAATTACAACAGTGAAGTAATGCACAAGTAGAAAAGAAACCTGTGAAAAAGGCTTCTGTGTTTGTAAGGTATTTCTTCATAAATACAGCTGTTTTCTGTAATTCTTGGAATGGATTTGAGGCAGGTTTGTCTGGAAATGTCACATAAGACCCTCTAAGCAATACTAATATTGCTCTGTCTGTGAGGTGCAGTTTGTATTCATTTCAGTAAAGATCTATTATACTTTTGTCTGCTTCAAGTATTCCCTTAAGAATGAAGTTTACATTTTAGGAAGTGGCAAGATTCTGATTTTGCCATAAGGTTATAGCAAGTTGTAGGCAGCAACTGAAGGAGATATATCTTTACATACTGAAGCTTAGAACATTTCTAATTTTTGTAAGAGTATTAAACTTGATGCTGAAGCCTCTTTTCAGAGTATAATGCACATTTTGTCTTGCTCATCCCTGAGAATTATAGCTGAGATTGAGGAGGTGTAAAATACAGGATTTATGAAAGGAGAGAGCATGCACAATTTTGATGTATAATCCAGGGTCAAAACAATTCGGACCTTAAATTATTATCAAATGCGTGGATAATCCTTCCTACCCAATATATATAGGTTAATACTATTAAATATCTATAAATCTACCAATCAGACACTTTTTAACCTATCTAGATAAAATGTCAAGAGTTTTGATTTCTCTATGTTCTGTTAGTACAGAAACCACTTAATGATGTCTGCAACATCACCATTGTTGCTTTGCTCATACTTGTTAATCAAATTCTAAATTGCAATGTGTTCTCCTTGCATCTTTTTTGGTGCCTGGTAGGGACCATAGATGTTGCTTACCTGTCTTTTTTACCATGTTATTTTTTAAGAACTTCTCGATTCAGATGTGAAGTTTTATGAGGACGAAGGTGGCAGGTTTTGTCTGGCCAACTTATTTTCTTGCTATTTTTAGAAACAAATGTGCTTGTATTGTGCACCATAGATTGGCACTTAGATGAGGTTGGTGTAAGCAGCTAATCAATCATACCTGGATAATAGACATCAGTGATATTGCTTTGCAAGGTTTACCCTCTTTGATTTATACTAGGGGATTGTTTTTTATGGGACTTTTAGAATATTTGTCACTGAATAATGCTTTTATGACCAAGCCACAAACGCAAAGCCAATATTTCTTTTAAAGTCATTGATCAACAGTTTGATTAAATTTGTACATATTTTGAGAGCATTCAGACTGGATCCCATCAAGTGCAATGAACAGAAGAGGCTTCTAAAACAATAGTGGTACTGGGCCTGAATTGCTATTGACCATCACCTTGTAGAGTCATTTACAACAGGAGGATGTAAAAAATACAACCAAGTCAAAATGGCAGCATTTAACAGGAAGCCTGTAGTCCCTTTATGCCGATCTAAAAGTCTGCATAAACTTCAGCACAATGGAAATTTGAGCCATTGTTCATTAAGCATCAAGAAACATTAAGCTAAGACACTTCAATTAATTTTTAGCCTGCTTCCCTGTTTCTGAAGTGTTTAAAATCTTTACTATAACTCAGTTGCAATAAAATGAAACAGTTTAAAAACTGTTGTGAAAATGAAATAAAAAGAAATGCATACCTGCAGCTGGTATATTGAGACATGGCTATCTTTGTATGGTACTCTTTTTGTAAGCAATTACAGTAATTATAGTAGCAGATATTACTATGATAAGCAACTGATTACTTCATCTAGTTTGGGGTCCCTCAGTACAGAAAAGAACGGATTAAACTGGAGTGAGTTCAGCAGAGGCCGTCAGGCTCCTTGAAGGCTGGAACAGTGGCCCTTTGAAGAGTGGCTGAGGGTCTGGGACTTGCTCAGCCTGGAGGGAAGGGAAGGTGGTGGTGGGACCTAACAACAGAAGATGCAGCCTGGCTCTCACTGAAGTGCATGGCACAAAACCAAAATACTGGTCATAAATTGAACTAGGCGGTTTGGTGTGGAGAAAAAGAAAAAAGTGACTATGAGCATAATGAAGCAGTGGAACAGGTTTTGGGGCAAAGCTGCACAAACAGTCTTGGAGGTTTTCTGGAACTGCAAAAGCCCTGAGAAACCTGGTCTGGATTTGGTACTGAAGCTGTTTTGAGTGGGAGGCTGGACAGAGATGCTCTGAGATCTCTTCCACCTGGAATGATTCTGTGATTTCATTTTTTCTGACAGGATCAGATGTTGAGATTTTTGGAATTGACCCAGGGATCCAGATCCTCCAGAGGACTTTTCAGATGCATGTAAAAGGGTTTGGAGTCCAACTGGTCTGTCTTTCAGAGCCAAATGGGTACAGAGGACTGTGCTGTTGGGAATATGTTTGTACCTCTAGCTGTGTTTATCTGAAGGGCTTTAGTGATTCTAGTAACATCATTAAAATACACCTAGAGCAAGTACTTTGCCATTTGATTGCCAGTGAGGCAATTATGGTGAAAGTTGTCAAAATCTGTAAAAAATTACACTTTTGGGTAAATGATCAGGGCAAAATGCATGTGGACATAAGAAAGATGTGATCAAGTTCTCCTTAACTACGTTTTGGACCAAGGAGACTTGACTACACTGATAAGATAAAACTAAGACATTACAACTGAAGCAACAGAGGCTTTTAAGCCTGTAGTTTACAGTCAAAATTAAATGTTGTTTTAACTGTATCCTTGAGAAACTACAATGTAAAATGAAGAGAGCTACATGTTCCTCAGTGCTATGCAGAGGAGGCATCACAATGAAAAAATCTTATCTACTGTAAACTACTGTTTTGTCTTGAATCTACCAGTGTACAAACTATTCTGATGCCCTTCTCTTTTTTGCTTTGGTCACCCTGGTCCTTGTGTGCTTGATTCAACTTCAAACCATCCTTCCTAACAGACATATTTTTATTAAAAGCCAACATAATTCTGATATTTTGCTAAGACAGACTGATAATGTTCTGCAGAATAGATTGCAGCCTTGCCTGGTTTTACATGGCTCTGATTAGAAAACTTTTGTAGCAGAGTATGGCCAGTCAGAGTAGTGGAGAGGAACAGCATCCTGATTCCCCTAAGAGTCTATCAGTAATGCTGCATGCTTCCTTTTCAAAACCTTTGCATTTTAGCACATGAATTAGTATTTCCTCCTGCTGTCTCAGACATGCATATCCCTGTGCTTAGGACTCTAAGTCCAAGAGCCTTATCGGGATAGAGCTTTCTGAATAAGGTAGTCATGTGTTGTAAAAATGCTTCTAATTTTCTATTTTCCCCTCACTTGTTTGTTATGTTACATGGAAGAGAGGTTATACAGAAAGTAACTAGAGGAGCCTTATTTTAAGGGCTATGTAAATAAATGCAATGATTACTCTGAAATAAGGACTTCAGAGAAGCAGTACCACAACGTAGCGAAGAACAGTGCCAGCAATTCTACCTTTATTGCCTGGATCTCAGCAACTCTGCACTTAGATGTGACACAGATGTAATGATAATCAGAAATGTGTGGTGAGATTTGCTGTATGGGTCATCGATATAATGAGATGTGCCTGTTCAGGATAGCAGCAAAATTTTAACCATAATAGTATGGGGAACTAGAGGAGATCTAATAACTAGAACTACTATTATAGTTTAACTTCTCCCAAACACCTCAAAAAAGGCAGCCTGTAAGGAGGAAACACCCACCCCCACCGCCCAAAAAAACCCCCAAACAAAACCCAACAACCCTCAGATGTAAAGACCATCACAAAAATGCAAGTACTAGAACACCAGTCTGTATTAATGTAATACATGTAACTACAGAAGGCACATCATAAATGAAATAAAATGTGGAAAAGGGCATAGATCCATCTCTAATCTATTGCCTCATGGCAGTGATTAGTAATTGATGCCTTGTAATGCATCTAGAACCCCTAAATGGAATCTTATTTTCAGTGGAGCACCATATGGTAATAATAGATGCCCAGTATTTTTCAAAAATCATGGCTAGAGCTTGGAAATGCCTAAAATTTACCAAAGGCAACACACGTCAATATTTAATATCCTGGAACACTTTTTATCTCAGTAGAACCCTTGTCCTGTCTGTCTTCCTGCACCCTTCCCACAGATTTTGAGCACTCTTATTCCAGTATGAGTATATCCACAGGAAGTTATACCCCAGAACAACTATTTAGTACATTTTCAAGAGGCAAAGCTCAGGTGTCTAGCTTAGGGATCAGTTTTTCAAGAACAGGCATGTGTCCTACCTTCCTTCCTAGCACATGGTATACTTGCTGAAGTCTCAGGTTTCATTATTTGAATCACTATTTCATCTTGCATCTCTCTGGCTGTGAATGCTGCTAATTCAGGGGTTTTAGTTTTCTTCAATGGAAGTCTACAGTTTATGCATTGTTTTGGCTGTCATACCTCATAGCATCTCTGGTTTGAGAGAACACAAGCAGAAGTGTCTTAGTGATCACCTCCTGTTTTCCAGCTTTGCATTAGTTTTGGATCCTTTTGCAGAGCATATGCAGGTGTCCATGATGGGCTGGGGCAAACCAACTGAGCTCAGGCAGGGGTCACCACTTTCAAAAATAATATCAATCGGGTTTTCTTGGCATCCTAAAATATATCTTTTTTTACCTAGTTATTACTGTAAGCCTTTTGAGTCAGGCTTTTTTGTCAGCCTGCCTTTATGGATTGGTTAGTACAATAGTGAGCCATACAGTGTCAAAGGACCTGACAAATTGTTAGTTTAAAAGTGTGGGGGTTTGTGTTTTAAAAAAAATCTCCCTCTCTATTGATGTGTGTGTGCAAATAACATCACTATAACTTTTTTACATTTTTGTTTCAACAGAATGGTTTGTGAGCAGTCAGGTAAGGTGTCAACTTATAGTCGTAGCTATTCTTCAGAAGCTGTTTGACAGAGGTGCAAAATAATGTACGTCAGAATACAGCAATGGATGCTGTGACTGTGGTCTTAAGCCATCCTAGAACTTTATGAACAAAAGACAAGTTTCCTTGTCTACAGTTTCCTTTCTTACAGTTTGCTGTACTGTTGTTCTACTTTACAGAAAACTGTTCAGTAGATCAGAACCAACTTTTTCACAGCTAACTCATCTTAATAAATGATTAACTAAATTACCTACTTAGAAAAACTTACAACTTTACCCCGTTACACATATCTAAGGAGCAAGTGTTAGTCAGGGAAAGGAAATTAAACCTGACTACTACAAAGCTTCCAATGCTATTGTTGCTGGTGGAATTACACTGGCATTAATGTGATGACATTATCTTTGGGTTTGTCTCTTGTATCCTCAAAAAAGAAGTGGGGTACAACTGCTGCCAAATGTTCTGTTTTCCTTTTTCATGGTCCTGTAGGTGCTGAGTGTCTTGTTACTGGTGTGACAAGGAGTTGAGTACCTTTAGGTGCCATAGTTTGTTGCACAAGTGATTTGATTCATAGAACTACTTGCTGGGGTTTAAGAGAAGCTGTAGAGTTACAACCAAATTAAATGCACAAAGCAAATGCAAAAATCTGGGTTTGTTCCCCCCCCCCCCCCCAAAAAAAAAATGAAGAATGAAATATAGATCACTTTTACATGCCTGTTTATACATTGCTGCTTTCAATGAGCAAGGAAACCATCTCTCTCTCTGTGGAGGAAAGCAGTGATATGGACAACATAGTTGTCACAGACAGTAATAAATGGTAATGTGAAAGGGGGGTTAACTTAAAGTATCTGATGTATTATTTTTAAAAGGAAATATATACGACTCTTCTAGTGCCTGTGAAGACCACATTGCTCTTGAATGCTTGCTTACTACTCTGGGTATAGCTATAACCAGTAAAAATGGACCTTATTAATAAAGATACCCCTGACTTTCAGCATCTGGAAGCTTAAATTTTCATGTCAAATCATGTAAATATATTGATTAAGCTTTAAGGTAGGATCAAGACTCATTAATGAACAGCTGAAGATTTTGACTTGTAAACCTACACTTTTTTAGGATTTTCCCTTTATTGCAAATGATGAAAATATTTGTTATGGCTGAATTAAGTTAGAAAAATAATGATTTTGATTGATGTTTATTCTAAGACAAGTATAATAGGAACAGTTATCATCCCAAGTCCCCAAGTTACTGTGGTTTCTAGGTCATGTCACGTACTGGTGTAATAAGGTGTGAAGTGTTTCAATGACTTGCTTAAGATAGTACAATAACCCTATGGCAAAGCCAAAAATAAAACTCAAGGTTTGGTTCCTGATCCAGTGACCTATTCCTGGAAACATGGCTGCTTGTAGTCTCAATAAGCAAGCATAAAGCCTTTATGAAACATGGAAGATGTACAGTTTTTTGACAACATATTTAAAGACAGAAGTGTCACTGACGGTGTCTCTCCTATTTTTAGCCCGAGTTCCAAGTCCATTTTAACACAAGTCTGGTTTTATGACTGACAGCAGTTAGCCCACTTCTGATATTTGTGAAAGAATTTTTGACAGGGACACTCTTCTGTATCCAGAGCAATTTACTGCAGAGAGGGAATGCTGACTGAGCTGAAAGTCATGTAATCTCCCTGACGACAGTCTGTGATGCATACTTTTGGACCAAAATGAATATAATAGTACTGAATTGACTAACCCTGGTGTGGGATCTCTGAGCTTTGTCATAAGTCTGGAGAGCTTCCCTGCCCTTTAAGATAACAGAGGCAGTGAAGCCTATAGTGTTACTGTTGACTAACAAAGATAGCTGTGGGTAACAAGCTACAAATTGAGAGGAAAAGTGTAAAATTTAAATTCCTCTGTGTAAATCTATTTTCATATACGTGTGTGTATCAACACACAGAATACTTGAAACAGGTTTTTTTAGCAATATGAGGATCTATGTTAGAGGACTTTGAGAAGGGAGGGGAAAGACCCTATAGTGTTCGTGTTAGGAAAAAGAGTAACTCCCAGGGCAGCATAGACACTCTGCTTGTCATGGAGCAGTGTCCTATCTGGCTTTTTCATGCATACTATGTCCATGTTGAGTATCAGCTTGAAAAAGACAGATCTGAGAGTACACACGTGTGTGAGGTTAGATGCCAGCTGCATACCAGACACTTAAGACAAAAAAGAAAACTCCTGACTCAGGCAATGCTTTTAAAGCTACTGAGATAACAAACTGAAATTCCTAAAATGCAGGATGTCCTGCAGCAGGAGGGGTCATTAAGGAGGAGGTGGAAGGAAGCTGGACAATCCCAAAGAGAACCATTCACACAAACTTATTTTCAAGACTAAATCCAAAAAACAAACATGCAAGTAAATATATACAGGATAAACTATTGCAGCTAATGAACTTTCTGCCACCTGTTACTTTAAAGGGGATATGGCCACTGTTGGCAGTTTTAATAAAGGAGCTGAACCTGTTCTTTGACATTTGATAAGTTTTCATGAAATTAAGGTATGTGATTTATTTCCTCAAGCAAATAGAAAAAATATTAGTTCTCATCCTGATACATCTTGATAAGGTTTAATATAGTTGATAAATATGCAATAACTTTATACAAAACAGTCTCTAAAGAAACTTAGGGCCTGCTCCTACTCTCTCTAGTTCACTGAGCAAATCTTTGAAATGTGCTTTAAGTAAAATCTGTCAGGAATTATTTTTTGCTTATTATTAAGCTGTTTGTTTAATTATTTAATTTTCCTAGTCTTATAGCCATGGAATTTTGGAAAGAGAATTTTATTAGAAAAATTTTGTTCTAAATATTAACACTAAATCAAAACATCTAACAGTATCTGCGCTCTGTGTGTGTGTGTGTATATAAAAATGCATTCAATACATAAAGTTCAGTATTGATGTGTGCAAACATATAAAAACATACATATATTATTATATACTTACATATACAAAGTGTACAGACACTATAGTTATTCTTTTAGTGATCTTTTGGGAGAAAAGAGGTTTGGAAACAATTAAAGGCTACATCCAATAAAATTTAATTGCTTGATTTAGTTGGGTGGAGATTTTAGCAAGACAAGAGAACAATGGCAGAAAACTGTAGTTTGTGTAACACAGAGAACCAATTTGTCTTAATGAATTAAGAAGCATAAAAAAAGAGTAGCAGAATATTTATTTGGGTGGTTTTGCATTTTGATTAATATTATATTTTAAGTATTCTCCCCCATTATGTTTCTAATTATGTTGGAGAAATGTACAATGTAGATTTTTCCTTCTCAGACAAAGTGTAATATTATGGAAAAATATCAAACTAAAGAAAAATTCTGGAACATTCTCACTGGCGTCCATGCAACATAGTTCTCAAATATCAAATGGATGTACATGACAATTAGCTCAGGCTTTGCCTTAGAGAAGCACAGAACAGGTTGCCAAAATTCCTACCCTATGATGAAATAATTTCTATTTTATTAGCAGATCTTCAGTTTTCAGTTAAAAACAACCAAAACCTGCACTATGTACTTCATGCTGCTTGTGATGTGACTCAGTGCTCCTTCATGGAGCAATTGTTGCAACTCTTCACAGACATTCCTTACAAGAGAAGAACAGTTAGCAAAAACCGACTGGAAATTCAAATACTTTGAGTGTAGTTAAGATTGATTTATACTAGCAAGAAAATATTTCAAACTATCCTATTGCTGGTTACAGTTTTTCCTATTTATTTTACACACACGGAAAAGTAATATAATCTGGAACATCAATCATCCAATAGGCCCCATTTCTTCTGTGAATGTTACTTTTCAAATTTTTCTGTGAAACTGCGCTTTAAGCAGATAATAATGTTTAATGCATTTGCTCATTAAGCCAGCAGTAAGAATAATTTTGCAGTTGCATTTTCTGAACATATGGAATATTCTACCACATTTTGAAAAATATAATGGACATCTGTGGCATACAGAAAGGCATATTCTTTTAGTAGATACATGTTTCAGAGGATTAGGTGACTTGCCCTAATCAGGTTAAATGTCAAATCATTGCCCACTAGGGGCAAAATGAAGTATGGACATTTAAAAAATTGAACTGTCTATGTCAGCCTAAAACATTATGAAGGATTAATTAGACCTGATACAAGAGAGACCAGAGCTGATGGCATAACTTAGGTTCTGCTAAGGTTTTGTTTTGCTAGTACTATAAAAGGATTTGCTAATGACAACAGAATTTCCAAGTGATTCTCATTTCAGAAACATGCAAAATTAGTATGTTTATACTACAAAAATAATTACACATGCTTGTTTCCCTGATTTGCTTTGAGATCACTGGAGATGAGAATTCAACCTTATTTAAACTCTGACAGCTCTTGAAAATGTGTTTACATACTGTCTACATGAGTATGCTATGTCTCATTTTAATGCAGTTCTTTTCAAAACAGTTGAAAGACTTCATATCTATTCAGGTGGAAATTTTTTTCTGTTCCACTTCACTAAAAGCCATGACTTTTCATCACTTAAATACCACCTCTTCTATTTAAGAATGTGTTCTACTTGGACTGTGCTGGCACCAGTTTGGGGTAATACCTACCTAACAAGCAAGTCTAGCTTTAAGGAAGGCATCCTTTTTCCTGTGACTGCTTTAGTCATGTTGTGCTATGGTTTCTAACAAGAAAGGTTACCTTTATCAACTTCTCTTTAATGACTGATACAGCAAAATACTTAAGCCTGTTTTGAACCTTAAGTCATAAGAAGTTCTAAGTACAAGGAGCCTACAATTCAAATTCAAAACAATTAAAACCAATCAAAGCATCATGCCATTGTAAAGGCTTGGCACTATTGTTTTGGCATGACTTCAGTTTCAGTAAGTGTTTTGCTTGCATTATGGTTTTTATTCAGGTAAAAGATTAATTTTGTCTGACCCCTTCCTTATACAGCAGGTTTTTCCAGGGTACTCCATGGAGGAGCTGAATGCCTCCAGCAATGTGCAGCAATACTATAGGTCTTGGTAGCATAGGGACTACCTGACAGTGCTACATGATGAAAAAAGCTTGTTTGAACATGCTTTGTATCCTATGTGAGCTCTGAAGGAGAAAAATATTTTCCTTATGAGCCAAGCTAGCTGTTTTTCCTGTAGGACCAGTGTGTTGCTGCAGGATTGATGAATTTCTTTATTTCTGTTCCAGATCAGCTTCCTCAGCTCTAATCAGGCCAGTGTCAGGGAAGAGTGCACATGGATAGACTGATTTGTCATTGTGTGATCAGGTGTATGTTCTACCTCCCATGTTTTTCAAATGCCAGACAGATTAGCCTGCTTTCTTCACTGTTACTGGGGTTTTTTTGTTTTCTTTTTTTGTTGTTTTTTAGGAATGAGTAGCTGATATAGAGGCTGTTTGCCTTCATTGGACCAGTCTTCAGTCTGAACCAGTACCCCTCTGTCTGTGGTAAACACCTGCTGCTTCCAAAAGGAGTGCAGGAAACTCTACCCTGGCCAGTTACAGGTTTCTGCTCCTTAAGGGCAAGCTTTTTCCTGAGGTTCATTAGGTATTTGCACATGATGCTGGTCAAGAGGGTGACTCCTACCATCTGTCATGCTAGAATAATCTGCAGTCTAACGGTGTGTTATAGAAGAAAAATATATACTGGTATTACATAATTAACATACAGTAGGAGAAGTTACTTAGGAAGTATTTTACTGCCCAAGGGCAGTTGAGTATTACGAAGAGTCATTACTGAGCTCTACCAAAGATTTTCTCAACTGAATATGAACCCTGGGAGCATCATCAGGATTATAATGATTTCCTCTAGTCACACAATGCTTTTTTTTGGGGTGGGAGGGAGAAGAGGGAGGAAAGCACATGGTAGAACAGTGAGTGCTCAGGCTTGCTGAGTTTAGGTGTTTCTTGCTTGTAGACCTGCCAGCTGGTTTCTGTGAGTGCTCTTGTGTAATGCTGCCTGACAAAAGCACTTGCAGGTGGACAAGTCCCAGATATTTTAAACATTGAACTATTGCCAGCTCCTTTCTATGTTTCTTTGGACAAGTTAATAAATATATTATTACTCCTGTTGCTTTAATGCAGGAGTTTTTGTTATAACTTTCTTCTTCACCACCTCAGCTTCACATCTGGGTGGCTGTATTCAGCAGCCTAGCTGTACAGCATGCAGGCAAAACAAAGGCATTTTATAAATTGATCAACAGTGCAAAAGCAACAACAATGAATGAAAGAATGAGCTAAGGAGAGAGCTTTTTTCATGGAAATAGGAGCTCAAATGTAATAATAGTATAACACCATGTCACACCTTTTCTACCTTTCTCTGCTGGAAGCTAGATATCTGGGGATCAATTTACATCTAGACGGTACACCTGGGGAGAGCCTTCATACAGGTTTGGTTTGACTGACTTGGAAGTCACATGGCATTTCAGATTATGGTAGGAGATGCAAAGTCCTCCTGCTTCTGCAAGCATAAGAAGATTTCTGCTGTTTTATCTATATTGGAGAAACCCTTTGTGAATTCAAGTTACAGGCTGGAGGGGAATCTAACCACCTAATGAGAATTTGTACGTCCTTCCTGTCAAGCAGCTCTGAAGTGAAATCAGTGTGAGTTTCGGTGCTAAGTGTAATGAGTACTTGTTTTCATTCTGACTTCTCATAATTGCTGTTACTTGATCATTTTGTTTTATAATTTCCAAATGTGCTGGTGTGTGTTTAAAAATAGATGCTTATGCTGCCACCTGCATACAATAATCAGCTTGTGCAACCTCAGATGTACTCTGCTGGTGGCATAAGCAGCAGTACTTAAACCAGGACAATTGCTGAAGCATAATCTCGTACGCCTTGGTATAAGTAGATCTGACACATATGTATTAAGGAATATACAAGGTATGGGTTGCTAGACCAAACCTTAGTGGGAATTGTCCCTGATTGAGAGATCTCATGGGTTAGAAAGTCAGGCCAATGGTGAGGTGGGAAATAATGGCAATTCTTATTTGTAATGCATCAGAAGAGCAGCACAGGCCTCCTGAAACCAGTCTAGTGCTACATAAGGTCCTCTGCCTCCTTCTCACTGCTGGGTAAAGTCCTGGCCCAGAGACTCCTTGTGTTTCACAGCCACCTAGTAGCAAGAAGGGTATGCTTTCCTTTAGGACAGGGAAATCTGCCTCAGCTGGAGAACAAGAAGCTTCCAGTTGGTCAGGTAGCATATTAAAGTTTCATGGTGGTATGTATGAGAACCAGAAGAGAATCCATGTTTCATGCAAAACCACTGCTAGTCCCATATGAACGATTACTAGGTGAGGAAAAACACAATCCAAGGAACACAATAATGTTACTAGAAGCACACAGTGCAGTACAGTACATGGCCATAAATATCATATGAAAGTTGTAACAGTTTTCTCCTCAACAATTACACACTGTATGACTCTGAACATGACAGTGAGATCATATGAGATGTCTTTATAATAAAATATTAGAAGAAGGAAAATCAGAATGAGAAAACAGAGGTATTTGTCTTTTGTCTTCTCTTGGAGCACCAGGGAACCGTTTGTGAGGGTGTACCATGAACTCATATGTGGGACAATGATGGGGAGAGGTAAGAATTGTATTTCCCCATGGCTACAGTCACATAATGATGAAGACCAGCACTTATTCCTATGGTCTCTGCCAAGAGGAGCAGAATACAACAGCAGTCTGGAGACAGAGGTGTTTCAGGATACCTACATGGAGACTCTTCCTTCCTAAACTGTGTGTGCAGAGGCACTTCAATTACTGGCATGCTCTTGTGGTGGAGCCTCACTTTTCTATCCTGCTCCCTGTTCACTTTCCTTTGGGTCTCCTCCAGTGTTCAACAGTTACGGGTACCAGCTCTTCCAGGATCAGAAATGTCTCTCAAGCAAAACCAGTCACTCCAGCAGCATGTGGCAGGGCTTATGTTCCTATCCTTTTCCTAGTTCTTTCCTTGCCTATTAATGGAGATCTCTTCTTCAGAATGCATTTATCTTTTTTCCCTTCCTTTTCTTAGTAAATCCTTTGCTCAAAATTTTTCATCAATTTGATATATCAGAGGAAATTCTGATCAAATTTGAGTCAGGAAACTAGTGAAATCTACATTTTTTTTAAATTGGAATACATAAATATTTATATATTGTATTCAATCACATGAGCAAAATTGTATTTGCGGTGTGCCAAGAGTTGGAGTTGTTATACTGAATAACATTCCTGTGTAAGCTGATGGCTGAGTGGTGCTCTGAGGATAGGTACTATACTACAACACTGAGGAAGATGCTGATATTAAAAGTTGATGTGGTTGTACTGTAAACGTTGTTGAGGAAATAAAAGGAGGTGCAATCTGCCTGTAGTGGAAATTAACTTGGCAGTACCTTCACTGGCACCTTGCCAGTTTTACCCCAAAGCCTAATTCAGTTCCATAAGAACAGACTTAATACAAAGATACTGTAGTAGGAAGTTGCACACAATGACTTCTACTTAAGTTGTTCTATCCCTTAAACTTTTACCAGAGGTGATTTGGCCAGGACTCATACAGTGTAGTTAAACTTCCTTCTTCAGTACTGCACTTTTTTTCCCTTTTCCCTTTTAAACACGTGTTTTTTCTCTCCCTCTCATACTAGCAGATGGTCTCCAGTTATATGCAGGAGCTTCTATTCCCTGGGTTGCTATGCAACAAAATGCATCCTATCTGCATCCTTTCTGCGCTGTATCCCGTTTCCGTTCAACAACTCAAAATAACCAGCTTAGTGCTTCAACATGCTGCTTCCTCTTTTCTACAGAGTTGAATATCTATCAAGTATCTTCCTGGGCTTCCTATCTCTTCCTGTTACAGCCTTGAAAAAAATGTGTTTGCCCTGAATTGATTTTCCTCATCACTTCCTATTTACATCAGTCCACTTAGTGCTAAGGCAGGCAAAACATACATAAATGAGTCACGCAGCTGCTAGCCCATAAAAAAAAAAATTAGTGTCAGCCAATTGTGTGATGTTTGAAAGCAAGATTCTTCATTGTTGTCAGGTGTGGGGTTCCTGTTTGTCCTTTTTATCATGCCTTTGTTTCCCTACTGATACCAGAAAGTTGAAAACAAACTTTTTTTTCTACTGGACTTATGAAAAGGAAAATATTAATCTCTGGCACAGCAATGAAGATGAGATAGGAACAGTAGCATGACTTGCTCTGAGTGACAATGAGGCAACATTTTGGTGGGGTTCATTTTGTTTTACTAGATATTTACCAGTATGTTTGCAACTGCAAGTGTTATGAGGTACTTGTTAAGATGTGTTCACTGCTGTTAATGCTAAGTTCTACATATTCTAAACTGTCTGTGCTACTATTTAGTGCTCATCAGGCTAAGTACAATTAATTTGCACCTTTGTTAATTTTTATTTAGATGAGCTTAATTCCCATTTTGATCAGATGTTGGCTTTCCCTATGGCAGGGAATGTCAGCTCTGGAGGGCCTCTTGTTTACCCTACAGATAACTGAGTAGGTTAAAGGACCCACAGAAATTTCTTTTGCTTAAGTTGAGCAGTCTAAAGTTGGGCATGTGGTCTGTCTGCAGCAGCTATACTCCCTCTCTAGTCAATGAAGAAAGAGAGGCACCTTCAGTAAACGAATTACAATAATTCAGTCATTCACTAAGATAGTTGGGATGAATCACTGAGACACAGGATTTCTGTGTCACTAGCGACTATAAAACAAGTTTGGCTGATAGCTTGGATGAAATGCCCAATTCTTAGACTGCCGAAGTGAAACTGGATGTTAGCCTGGTTTTATGTAATTCCAAGATATTGCTCTTTCTCCAAAATAACTTCCATTTGTTGGTATCCCATGCTACCATTTCCAGGCACAAATAATCCAATCAGTGTTCAGAGATCATTCTTTGGAAATCATGTGTATAACTACATGTATATAACTCTTTGTAGTCTGGGTTCAGCCTATGTAACAAAATTCGATCTTACATTTCTGGAGTAGCAGTGCACCGAAAAAAACACTTCCCCCCCCCTCCCCCCCACCCAGTGGAAATGGCCATATTCAGATAATGACTAGGTAAAGACTAGCTCAGTTTGACTGAATCTTTCCAGCTTGCAGTTGAAATAAAGCTCTTGATGAGAGATTATGTAAGGCAGAGTTTGATGAGGCTTATCCAGAGTACTCTTTTAAACTATGTAGAACAGCTTTCTACATTGCCTGAAAGCAGAATTTCAACCACCATTACCTTTCTGAAGGAATCTGTCAAATTCTTTGATTAGATATCATTAGTTTTCCACAGATCAGGTGGGCTTTGGAAGGCTATGCTTCCCTGCATGGTTACTACCTTTCTTTTAAACTTATTTTTCCTGTAGCCACCAGCATTCTGGTTTTGGCTCACTGGCATGACTGTCCTCTCCCTAGTTGCAGCAATGCTGGAGCTGGAGGTGCAGGGCAAGTCTTTTGTTTATAGGCCTGCTGGGCTCTTGCTGTCCTTGCTCTGAGTGCCTCTCCCAGGCCCCTGGCTATGCTTCTTGGCTTTCAACTTCCTTCCCATAGCCCAGGGCAGGCTTTGGCAGTGTCAGACTGGTGCAGGAAAGCAGCTTTATGCAGCTCACAAGGGCTGGCTCTGCACTACCTTTCTCCTTTAGTATGGCTACCTCCAATGGCTGTGACCAGGAGCGTTAAGCAGAGCAATTGTATTAATTGCATTTCAGCTCACAAAATGCAGCAGTTTTCAGTATTGGCGTTTATGGGGCTGGGGTTCCTCTGCTCACTCTCTTCCTTGCGCTGCAGACTGCAATAAAACCTTGGCACTGCTGGTGGGTGTCTTAAGGAGCAGTTTTGCCTTAGGAAGCTCAAACCAGCGCTGCCACTTCTTTTCTCTGTGCGGTGGTAGCCTGTGCACAGGCTTGGCTCTGTAAGAGCCCGGTCTCGGGGCTTCTCCTTTTCTTCCACCTCCCTGATGTGCTGCAGAGGTGAGGAGTCTTGCACTTGCTGTTCCCTCACTCTACCAAGGTCTCTGTAGCAGAGACTCCTACCTTGTTATCAGGAGCAACACTTCAGCTAATTCTGGACACCAGGTTATAGTTCTGCTCATTCTGAGAGACATCTCCACAATTTAGTGAACTAAATTGATTTCAGCTTGCTACAGAAATAATAGTAACTAATAAATAATAACTATCTTTAATTATGAAGTGCCACTTTCAATTTAACATTAACAATACAATAATATTAATGGACAGGGGATTATTTTTTCCCCCATTGGATGTCTAGAAAACCTTTACATTAACACAGAGAATGGTTGCTTCAGTTCAGCAGGGTGTGGGAGTTGCTGGATATTTTCTTAAGGGCTGTGTGTGTGGAGAGGCAGCCTGGATGTTCATCATGCTTTCCTCTAGCTTTAATGTCTTGAAAATTGTGCATTAAAAATATAAGCAATGAACAAGTTGGTTATAAAGAAGCTGGCAGGGATCATCCTTTTAAGTAATGGGAGTAATTTTCTAATATCATGAGAAAGAAGAGTTTGTCAGGAGGGGTGAGTGAGCTTCACCCAGTAGAAGCTTTCACAGCAAAGAGTAAGATTGGTTTTCCCCTGAGAGAAGATGGAAGGATCTCTCTAGACAGATGATGTCTCTTGACATGACAAGATGTAAATTAGAAGTTGGATTATAGCCCATAATATTTAAGAAAGGGAGGGGAAAAAAAGGCAGTGCTAACCTATTCTCTATTCCTTCATCCCAATTTGTTCCCCCACTGTCAAACATCTGTAGGTGCAGGTCTTTCAAAAGCTTAAGCTCCACAGTCAATAGCTGTCAAAAACAGAGCAGTGGCAGATGTGTTATAAAATAAGCAATGCCAATCATCTGTGTGCATTGTAACACATACCACTATTTAAAGTTCAGATTAAGATTTCTGGATCCAAGGCCTACTGTTACTAACGTGGGGTACATACAAATTATAACAAAACTTATTCTTTTTGTAGATCTTGCTGTGTTGGTTGATGTATTTCATTTCAATAAAGCAAATGTGTGTCATCATTACCACAGAATGATAGGAAATGCTAGTTGTGGCCAAGTTACTTCATAATAAAGTTTTTATTATGAAAAAAGATGCTTCCTCTTAAACGAGCTCAATGCTTATTGCTTCCAAATATAGATACAGTGTATTTAGAATAACATATATGAAAAATATATTCTCAAGCCTTTACTGATAATTAGAAGGTACAGGGAATATATATATTGGATTATGACTCAGTAAACTTATCTAAAAAAGGGAGCTCTGTGCTCCGTTGGTTGCATGTCTCCAAGACAGATACTTAGAAAGAGAGGGAAAAAGCCAACACAAACCAGCATATCTTCAGTTCTCTTAAAGCAATGGACATCCAGGTTTTATGGCATTAAGAATCTTGCTTGTGATCTTCCTCAGAAACTTCCTAATGCCATTGATTTCTATTTGAATTTTCAAAAATTAGCAGGTACTCTTTCTCAGTGATGGTGTGTTTTTATTCTAATAAGAGGCATTTATACGCTCTTTAAAAATAAATTGACATTCATGGAATGGGTAAGGCCTTTTCTAGCTCTGCCTAATAATATAAAATTTATAATTCATTAATTCTTATAGTTTTCTTTTATAATTAATTTTAGAAATGTCACTAAGTTTATCAATAAATGTGAAGTGGATATTTGAAAGTGAAGGAACTATTTTCTCTCATATTTGGAAACTAAACAGTAGAAGACAGATCTCTTCTGTGATGATGTTCTGTGGATCTCGTGTATGATGGTGGAGTCAGAAGAACATATGAAATCATATTTTGTGTCACAAAAAGCTAAACAAAAACGTTAGGACAAATCACTGCTGTGACAACTCTTTGTACTGTCTTTATTTCAATATCCAAGAAAGAACAGGTACTCCTGGAGGAAATTCCTTTTGCTATGTTGTTGTTGTTTTTTCTTTTTTTTTTAAAAAAAAAAAAGTAGGCAGGACTAATCCTTGGGAATTGGAGAGGCCAGTCAGTGGGAAGTCAGAGTGGAAAGCTGAAGTACAAAGCTGCAACTCGCCTAACAAGAGATGAAATAATGTCCATGCATTGCTCTAATAAGCATTTTGCATTAATCACTTTCTGGTAGACTCACTAGTGTATGTCCATGGAGGGATGTTCTTTCCCAAGCATTGATTGCCATTATACATGTGAGTTACTTTCAACATATTTTCTGATTGTTTTCAGTATGTACATAGAAAGGTTTGCAAGATGAGTATTGTACAACCAGATTTTAATAAAAACATCAATTATATTGAAATGCTTCAATGCTTACTCTATCTCTATTATTGACACAGTAATAGAAAAGAGGCAAGAACAGTAATTAGCAAAGAAATCAATACTAATGTTATGCAGATCTGCAAAGAGAGATGCTATTCTGTTCACATACCATGGATCTTGTGCTGAGAAATAAGCTTTTTTTACTTCCTTGTTTCTTTGTGTAACTTAGTCATTAGGACCCATTGAAGAAAGTCTGTCTGGGAATTCATAGTAACTTTACAATATGACTATATGAAAATCAATAATATATCAATATACAATACTTGTTCGCAACTTGCTTACATATAACAATATTGGTAGAGATAGGTCAAGTTCTAACTTGCTGTACTGGAATCTGTATCTAAAATTAGTGATGAGAATGAACCCCATTTAAAAAAAAACATAAAAATTTAAAAATTCCATTTTCATGCCTGCATGCAGAAAGGGGGGCACTATGATGCAGGTTTAGCAATTTGAGATGCAAGCAATGTGTTATGACAAGTGCCCTTACGGACCACAGCTCCTAACCCACTCCTGGCAGTAGAGGGGCTGTCTCCATCCCACGCAGGTTACTTTGACTTCAAGACTGGGAATTAAACTGGTAGTAGGATAGCTGTGTGGGCATGTGGAGTCAAGCTAACCAGCACAGTATAAGAGTTGAGGTAAGGCCACTGCAGCCTTCTGACAGCTGTAGAGCAGCTTCAGACTCTACTGGGAGGGGGGGGGGTGTGGGGTGTGTGTGTAACATGTACACAGTAAGTTCTTTAGTATGGTGTCTTTACAGCATCATGTATGTCCTTAAAGAAAATTGTTATGATATTCTATCATAATGGTTTGGTTATCTTAAGTGATTTGTCCTATTGCTGGAGTTCTTTTTAAGCAGATTCTGTAATTAAACTAAACAATTAGAGAAGCAGTTTAGTTATGTAAGTATATTACCTCTGAGCCCATAGTGGTCCTTCTCAGTATGATATGTTTAAAAATATTTCTAATCCAAACTCTGTAGAAGGTGCTCACAAGGGACAAATAACTTAATATTGACATAGCCTTAAATATATCGAAACGACATAAATCAGAATAATGAGATTCATAAATCTGTTAATATTAATGGGGAAACCTTTTGGGAAATGTAGTGTAAAATCAAAGAAAAAAGATGAACTTGAAATGTAAGTGATGATTCTAGTTAAATGAATAAAGAAATTGGATATTTTATTCCTCAAGTCAGAAAAAGACATTACATCCTTCTGAAATGTTGCTTATGTCTATTACTGTCATAAACAGTAAGAACACCAAAAAAAAATTAGGGGAAAAAAGTCAAAAGGTATCTCTAAAAGCCTGCTAATAAATTAAAACCCTGGAACAATTTGTTTTTCGCATCATGGGATGAGGAAAGCACCATGAAGCCTGCCTTTAAAAAATTTTCTCTAGAATCAATAGACTAATTCTACACTGAATTTCAAGGCTATAAAACTTTATTAGCAAGAAGAATATGTATATTGTTATTCATTTGTTCACACTGCAATGGTTAAGGTTCTGTCAGCATTTCCGTTTAAAAACCCCTATATTTTAACAGGAAATTCCAGCACACACAAATGCATTCAGGCTGCATTTGACAAAAGGGCTTCTTTAACCATCTTCTCAAAATTAATTCTGTTTACATATTTTATAGCTTTTAAAAAGTAAACTGTCATGTCTGTGGAAGTACTTACCACCTCATACCCACTGCAAAGTATTACTAATATCAGCAACTGCAAAATCAGTGTTCTTTATCTCTCCTTCCTGGCTGACTCCCTCTGACCATCCACCATTGCAACAAGGCAGTTCATAATATCTGTCCTGCTTCTAGTTACCATGCCATCTTTGGATTCTCTGCATGGCTTATTCCTTTGTTGGGTGTTGTGATTTTTTTTTGCCTTGAAAAATCTTCTGTGGAACTTTGGGATTCTCTGTGTCATGGGGGCAGATTTTTATATGCAAAGATCCTATGCTAGCTGGAAGCACTGAAGCTTCTGATGAAGACTTCTAGAGCAGCTGCATGGTCTATGTTGGATGAGGACATAGTTCTGCCCCAGGCCAGGGAGGTGAGGGTGATGCACAGATCCACTGAGCATAAAGCCAAAAGGGGTCTTGGGCTGGCCCAGCCTGATATCCCTGTTGTACAGGACCTGGGTCTGAACTCTATTCTAAACCCTACACTAAATTCAGCAGCTGCACTGACATGGAGACACATCAGTGTGTTTGCAGATGCTTAGCAGTCTCTTTCTTGAGTAGTTTGCTCACATGATTAATCGTGTCACCTGCAAAAAGATGAATTCTGTGTCTTAACATTGATACATACTTTTTGATGTGGCAAGAAATGTTTTATTGCTAATGATTTAAACAGATGCTTGTTGCACATGTGTCTAAAGGCAGAATATAACTCAAGAGTGTTCAGAAAGACTTTACTTGGAAAGAAGACTTTGTTGGAGCTATCACACATTCATGCCTTAAGCATATT
Source organism: Athene noctua (assembly GCF_965140245.1). Classification (NCBI taxonomy): domain Eukaryota; kingdom Metazoa; phylum Chordata; class Aves; order Strigiformes; family Strigidae; genus Athene; species Athene noctua. The sequence goes on from NC_134041.1 coordinate 25,023,378, forward strand.
TGTTCAATGTAGGGGTGTCTAGCTCTAGAATATCAGACAAACAAAACTTCTTCACTCAACACTGATAAACTGTGCTTGTCAGGGTGAGAAACAAGATAGTTCAGAAGCTTTTATGGTTCCATAAAATCTTCAGTAAATGTCTCAAATATCTGTTTGATTAATATTTGTAGAAAATTATGGGGTTTTCTGAGCAATCATAAAGTTGTGTTTGAAAAATTTCTCAGATTCTCCACTTTGTTGAACTGTCTGCTGCATAACAGTGAAAGTCAGACCATAAAATACTATTTCGCTCATTTCTTTAACGTTCCCTCAAAGATGGTTCTCATTCATGTGTACCTGAGTACTGCACATCAACAGTGTTTTCAAATCTCGGATCAATATCCTAGATATTTTCAGAGAAACTAATTAGTCTCACTGAGGGGTTACTCTCCTAGGTTGGAAAAAACCTCTTTGCTCCAGTTAGTATTGACTACATAGTCAACTGGATAGACACAATGTTTACCCTCCTAAGAGGTCAATTTAAGTGCTCACGGCAATACAATAAACGTAAGAGCACACTTTTCTGCTGTTTCATTTGTAAGCATTGACCACACACAGACTTCTGGTTGAGTAAAATTGTTCCAGGCTATTGCTCCACTACCTGTTTGTACTCAGATTTACCCTTGATTCCAATAGACTTAGTCATTTTCTGTTTAGGGATGGTCACTTCCCTAGCAGCTGTATATCAAAAAATCTCCATTGATTTCAATGGAAGCAGATGGACTTTATAAAGAGGAAGCTCTGTGATCAAATAAGACATTTCAGAAGTACTGAAATTATAAAAATCTTACAGTGTGCATTATTAAATGATTTTTTAACTACAAAACACAAACTCACTAATAGAAATTACATATGCTTTCCACAACACTACTTACATAGTTATTGTATTTTGTAGCATAGGAGTGATGTAATATTAGTTAGGGAGTCAGAAGCTGCGCTTCACATACGCGTGAGGTATTTCTGTAGGAATGCTGAAAATTGATAGACTTTGGACTAGCATGGCAGTGCCCCTCTTTCAGAGTTGCAGAACTCCTTCCATCCTCATTTCCTGAAAAACAAGTTTGGAAACTGGAAAATTTAATTTTGATATTTCATAATTAAAGTTTTCTTGTTTATTTTCTTTTCCATTTTCCCTCACCAAAAATTTTCCTCAAAAAAAAGAAAAAAATTTAAAACCCTAGCAAGCTTAAGTGACCTGAAAAGGAAAGGATGTGTGTTGGGCTGCCTTGTACTGGCTTTTAACTATCAGTCTTGAAGTCCACAATTTGTATTGCTAGTGTGTCATCAGGAAATTAAAACCAGTGGTCAAATTGCCCCCTTATCTAAAATGTCTCAGCTCAGTTTGAGTTTACTTCCCAAGAGATAACATGAACTGTAGGACCACTAAACCATATCTCTTTGTTTCAGTAAATATTTCAATGTTTTGTGTGTTTCAAGAGACAGTGAGACTTTCCTTTGGCTTACTGTCTCAAATACATTTTGAGTAGATGGGAGATGTGGATCAAGGGCCCTTTGAGCAGAAGAGGAATTCAAACCCACACTGTTTTCTGTGGAGAATTGCCTTCACGTCTGGGTTCTTACTAGCCAGGCAGAGACTACTGCCTTTTCAGTTTTGTTATTTTAGCCCTTAGTTATTTTGAGATGAAACTGTTTGTAACTTTGAAAATAATTAAACAGGTTTTTGCTGAAAACCACATTTGATGAATGCTTTATTTGCTGAAAAAGTTCCTCAACTCTGTATGAATAATTATGGGTTTTAGCAGATTCTCTCTAGAGAGTTTATCAGATCATTTTATTGCGCATAGAATAAAGTTAGAAACCCAGAAAGTGTTCTGTAGTCAGCTTCCTGCCTGTCTATTAAAAGTGGGAAGCCCTGTTGGGTTTTCCTTCCTATGACAGCTTGCCCATAACTCTTTAATCAGTTTTCCATAGCTGAAAAGTGTTGTTGGCTTTGTTTATTACTGAGAACTGCGAGTCTGTGTTCTCTTCTTGGTATACCCAATATGAATCATGGTTTATAAACATCCTGTTGATATTGATGGAATAACTGGGGAATTAATAAGACTTTGATCTTTTCAAGCAACTCAAATATACTAAGGCACAATGTTGGTAGTGTCTTCAAAGTGCTAATATAAAAAGAAAACCACACAGAAAAAAACCTTCATGAGTGTATGATGTACACTGAAACATTATTTCATATGAAGTTTCTGAGAACACCTCTTTAAAAAACCCTGACATATTCTGAAGATCCAGAATAAAACTGTAAAATAATTTAAACAAAATTTCCCCGATCTAAGGAATACAATGATTTTTTTTGTTTGTTTTACTGTAATATATTCTGCAATTTCTTGTAAAAGCTATGAGAAGGGAGGGCTATTCTGAAATACAAATTTTTTTCCTTGTTTTTCTTCTGCTTTTTAAAAGTTATAGACATGATGGCTGATATCTGTTATAGAGTTGGTTATATACATATAGCTATCATTTAGCAAAGCTCCATTTCTTCTGTGTCTAAGGACAGCAAACATTGCTTCATGTAAAAATAGAGTTTTAGAATGGCATAATTTATGATGTGAGTATTCTGAAAATAGATCATTTTTGAACCAGTCAACAGTTATGAAACAGTTTTTAAAAGCATCTTTAACAAGAGTTGGTTGTTGGTTTTTTTTTTTTCAAACTAGACAGTCCTTTAAAGATGACCCTGTGGAGTACAATAGATGGGACAAACCGTGAGAGACAAGTTTCAGATTGCTTCTGAATAACATCTAAAGCTTCATGGTGGCCCCTTTGATGTGAGCCCAAGGGGACTGACCACCTGTGTTGCTTTGTGCAGTGATGATTTGTTGATCAGGAAAACAAGAAATACTATATGGCCTCAAGTAAACCTTTAAGTAATCTAAGATGAAATTCAGATTTTTTTAAATGATCTTTACATTATTCTTTAGACAAAATTAATATTTCATCAACATTATTAACTGCTTAATTCTGTGGTTTTTGCTTCCAGATTTCCAAGAAGATAAATTTTTCATAATTTTTTATCTTTTTATATATATATATACTTCCTAGATTAAACTGCATAAATCAGGTTAGATTTTTAAGAAGGACAATCTGTTCTTTCTTACAGCTTTACAGATGTGAAGTTCACTTAGGGTTTTTTCACTTCATGTCATTACGCATTATAGAATATATTTCTTAAGTAGCCACTACTATAGCACAGTCTCCTGTGCCCTGCTTTTATTCCCCCTAAGAATGAACAAGCCATTATTATTTACAGTCATTTAGAAAGACAAAGTGAAGTAAACTGTTTTTATAGGATAACGAATGCTGATCTCCACACTCTTGTTTCCATGGATTTCAATACTGATCAATGAGATAATGATGGATATTTCTCAGTTTTTGTATCAGCTGTGAATGAACTGTGCTGCATCATCTGAAGTGGCAGTAAGTATCTCCCTCTTTATAATTTCCTGAACATTAAAAATTATATCAATTTCTTCAGCTAGGAAGTTAATGTCAAGAGGATATGTTGAAGCTTGAATTGAGTAATGAAGTCCTGGACTGGTAAGCATCCTAGTATTTAAGACACTTGCCAGTCATATTTTCCCTTTCAGAGAGGGATTGCAAAAGGAATAATGAGGGATTATTCCAGGTGAGTCTACAGAAATATGAGAATAATGTCTTCTAGACTGAGCAATTTTCTCTTTCTACAGAGAGCTCCAAAAAATCACTAGTATCTTTAACAATGATATTTCAACCTAATTGCCTTTTTTTTTTTTTTTTTTTCTTATCCCTGTTTAGGTAAAACAAAAAGTTGCTAGGGAGTTCTTAAACTACAGGTATTCTTAAGTGAAGGGCTGAGTGACTGAGAAATGTCAGTTTAGTTCAGACAAGGATTACAGTTGGGTTCAAGCCTGTTACACTGGTATAAAGGAGTTTTAAGTCTATGATGTTATACTGGTTTGAGTGTTATAGGAAAGTATTAGTGTCCTCCAGACTTGTTTTACAGATTTCTAAGCTACTACAGTGAATTTAACTTTAAAATGTCTTACAGGCACTCTGCATTTTTCAGGACCTGGCCTCAAGTCTATCTTTTAGGATGTAGCCCATTAAGTGACAAGATCAAGAGTTCCATTCTGTGACATGCTAAACATCTGCTGAAAGACAAATGTCCTAAAAATTCCTTCAACTTCAGTCATCACCATAGGGGCTGTGAGAAGCTGAGAAGCTCAGGCTGTGGCTGTTCTAGGCTGGTTAGCCCCACATCTCCCTGTTCATGTCCAGAGCACTTCTAGTCTGCACCTGGGAGTGTGCTTTCTGGTTTTCTTCAGACCAGACCCTGGATCATTGGTTGAACATTTGGAAACACAGGCATAGGGAAGACTAGGAACACGTGCTGATCAAACCTATGTGTTTGGTTAAATGAGTTGGCTAGCTAGGGAGTGGCAAGCTGCTTAATAGATGGGGTAAAATATAATTACATTGATCTACGACATCCTTATGTTACTTTAGGACATTGTGACAGCATCAAATTACTTTTAAGTGTGACATTATCCTTTTGCCTCCTATTTGTGCCATGCCTTTCACCTCTTGTTTTCTGCCATAATGAGATGGGGGTCTTGGTGGTAGTGGTCCTATTCTCTGCCACAGAAAACTTGTCCACCTTCGGAGCAGTGTTCTCTTTTGTCACTGAGTGAGACAAAGAGGTTAAATAAAAAGATCACATCATTGTTAGCAGCATCCAAATACATAAACTCGAAAGGAGAAGTATAATTAAATTTTGTGGGTAAAGTTCTCTTACTACTTTGTGCTGGAAGTTTTATTTGAGGAGTTCATTTTTCTTTCAAAGCATGTCTTTGATGCAATTCCATGTTAAGGATCTTCCTACTGTCACTCAGATAAATATGTTTCTACCTAAATGGTACTGCAAGGTCACAAATTCCACTTAGGCATTGGTTAGTTCTATTTAGTATTTTGATATATGTCCTCTTTTCAAGTGGAGTGTTGCTTTTTTTTGCCTTGCTTACTTTAAATCTACCATGGGGATTAATTTGGTTATTTACTCTCAATAATGGAAATAAGTCAAAGGGGAAATGTTTTTCACACTGAGCAGGCACCATGTTCTTCTGGTATGAGCATTCTTTTCCTTTGTTTTTGAAAAAATCTTTTGATTTCTTAGGCTTTCCTTTCATGACATTTAGGAGAAAAGGAAACTGCTGTTGAATACGGGATGCCTGGGATTTCTGTTTTATATTATACTTTTTAAATATTTGAACTCTGCTTCAGAACGGAACAAATTAGAGCTGAAACTGCAGGGTGGGTAAGGAATTTCAAGGTTTCCTTATTTGATTTTCAGAGGTCTATATTTACCCTACTACATTTTATATTGTGAAGTATCCTTTCTGCTCACCCCGAACAGTCTTTTTATTGGTAGCAGGCTTCTTAACTAATAGTTACCTGCACAGCAGCTGCTAATGTTCTCCATTACTACAGTGTAGGGTTTTTTTTTTAAAAAAAAAAACAACCCCAAGAAAAAAAGTTTTCTCTTGCTGTGTATTTTGGCAAACATACGAAAACTTCCCTCATTTCACTGTTTCATTTTTGTTTATTCCTTCTGACTATCTCAAAGCACAGTTTTTTGCACTTTGATTTCAGCTTTAAGAAAAACAACCCTTAAAAAAACATGTTTTCCCTTCCTTAGTAAGCAGGTGAATCTTAGATCTGCATGTTGCAATTTTGTTCAGTGGGACACATGCAGTGTTGGCACTGCAAGCTGGTGCCTTCCCTAAGTCCCAGCTAAGCTCCATCTAGAAACCAGCGCTCAGTTCATATGCTTGTGACAAGGTGATGTATAATCTCCTTGCCATTGTATTGGGCATATCTGCTGTATGATAGAAACTTGAAAGAGATTCACTTGTTCAACAGAAGGGCAAGTGAGACGAAACTCTTTTCTTAACATATTTTATCTATGCCAGCGGTTTGGTGGTTCTTATATACAGTAAGCAATAAAACTAGTTAAAAGATCATTAAATAACTCCCATGAAGTTATAACAATGCAATAAAAAATCTATCCAATACAGAGCACCTTGCATCACGGAGCCCTTTAATCAGCCTCTTCCTGGGCTGCGTTCAGACTGGTGACCGTAAATCTAGCAGCTATCCAATCTCCAGCAGCATATTTCCTCTTTTGCTCTGAGTTCTTGGGCCACCATGGAGAGAGAGCTGAAATCTTGCAATACTCACTATGGTGTGCCAAGCAGCTGTTCAAAGCTAGAGAAATTGCTTTGAACAAGGCAGACAGAAGTTCTGATTTTAAACTTCCATATTAAAGTGGTAATGAACTGTATTTTTGTACATAGCTTTGAAAATCCCCACTGTGGAACCATGCACTATCAAGGGTCATTTTAATAACATTGATTATTAAAAGACACAGCTCCTAGTATAAAAACAGAACTCATTAGAATTCAGGATAAAGCTGATTACAGAGGAATGCGTAAAACTGAATATTAAGAAGATTAAGAAGAGCTGGGTATCAGTGCTATATTCCAAAGGGAAATCCATCATGTGCTTACTGTCCCAATCAGTAGTACCCAAAGGCAATGTGTACCTCTGTGAGCATAGCCTACTGGAGAGGGAAGACTCAGAGTTTGGCCAAGGGTAACTATAAATATTAAAACCTTTATTATCAATGCTTGATAGAAGCATAAAAAATTTATAGTTGTGTACAAATTCTTCCTTTTGCAGAGGGAGACGCATGAGATTTTATAATGCTACTTTTAAGTCACTCATTTTTTTCTTTCAGACAAAATTTAATTATTTCTGCCCAAATTTCTTTCTTCAGTAGAGGTAACATCATCCATAAGAAGTAAAATAGAATGAATAGCTGAAACCCTATATATAGTTAAATAGTAGATTCTGTATCAAGGTTGTTCAGATAGGCTGCTGTGCTATGTTTTGTTTTTAATTTCCAGTCCCCTAGCCCCTCTGCCTCCTTTTGCTATTCAGTATGTGTTTGTCACAGACGCTCTCTTGTTTAGAAACCAATGCATTCAGATATCTTTGGCACTTACAAAAGCAGTCTCAAATTACAGCAGTCATTAACATAACAGTAACACATAAGTGTTATCCAGCATATTGAAGAAACCTGTATAGCTTTCAATGCACTCTATAACTGTATGAGACAAAAATGAAAATCAAATATCTACCTAAATGTGAATTTCCACTTCCCTGTGACATGTGAATAGAATTACTTTCCACATTGTTGAGAAGATTCATTAAATGGATGTAGAATCTTAAGAGTGAGAGCCACCTTGTTTTGTAGTCGAAAGCTATATATAGAGACATGGCAATATTTATATATTTAAAATATGATTATCATAATTGAAAAGTAGAATTAACTAATCCTGCACTATTTACCATAATAAAACAATAAATACAAGCCTCCTGCAAAATACAATGTGCCAAGAAACTAACTTAGAAGAGTATACACTCATTAACTGCGCTAATATAATTACAGAAATTAGTTTTATGGTTCTGTTGTGAAGTACACATATCAGCTTTCCACATTTTACCGCTATTTTCTGCCTACTCGGTATCTTTTAAGCGACCAAAGTGACAGTACTCATCAGGACCCTTTCCCCACTCCCAGCACCACCTTCAGTCAGGCCCCAACTCAGCTGTATCTCTATGTGGTACTCTGCAACAAATAATAATAATCAGTTCATCTTGTGCCCTTTGCAAGTCTATTAACATTACTGTTGCTGAAGCACTTGGGAGAGACATAGAGGGGGAAAAAAATGAAACTAGCCACTTAAAATATGTTCCCAGGCTTCCTGTCCTCCCATGTAATGTGTACTACCGTGCTGCCATGTCCCCACTGTAGCTAGTAGGCCTGCAGAAAATAATATGAATCCTTTTGGATTTCAGGCAGACTAGACTGTGTGGCCAACATGGTATACATAACTGTGGATTTTCATATATTTTGAGAAAAAATGTATTAACCTCCCCCGTAGATTTAGATGTAGCAATATGTTTATGGTGACATTGTTAGTGCATTAAGTCACAGTGTTCAGTTCAGTTACACTGCTATACATTTGTTTAATTTAGAATAACAAAACCCATCAAAATATTAAGATAATCACAACTACATGAATATCTGAAGTTTCCTTCGTATAAATCAATCTATTTTTGAATACACAAAGGACAACCTAGGACAAAGTATTATGTGTTGTAAAGAGTTTCAGTAAATGTCCATGGACCCTCTCAGCTTGAATGTTTTTGAATAACACCAGTAATCTGAAGGTAATTGAAGTAGTTTATGCAAGGTGCAATAAACAGCCATTGTTGTGTCTACAGAACATTACTTTATGCTACTGTGGAGATGATGTCTTTTTAGACTCCTGGCTGTTTTGAAAAAACATTCAGAGGCCACTAGTCTGAAAGGAACAAGGACAAGATAATAACTAGAGATGCAATTAATCCCTGTGCTTTGGAATAGTACAGATTGTTACAACAATCACAGAGAAAGCTGTACAGAGGTTATAGGAAGGCAAGTTAATGCAATGCTTAAAAAAAAAAAAAAGAAACAAAGAGTGTTAGACCTAAATTACAAGAGCAAAGAAATGAAAATACAACTTAATAAGAAACAAATGTTGCATGCTGTGTATTAGCAGTGGAATGCTTGCAGAAAATATGGAAAAGTCTTTGTTTACTCAACCCTGACTCATGGGCAAAGGTTTACATAAACTGGGCTTCTTTCCTGATCACAAGTATGTGGGAAGTCCTATGGGGTAGGGTAGTCAATAGGGCTTCTCAGACACTTGAAATCAGGCACACGTTTGGATTCAGTTATTCAGGGTAAAAACCTGGTCCCGTAATTGTCAGCAAAAAGCTCCCATTCTATCACTGAGGTAAGAATCCCACTAATGCACCAGGCTCCAGCTCTGTTGCCAGCACTGACTTCAGTAGGAGCAATACAGAGTGCTGGCAGACAGGATCTGTTGCTGGATCTCAGCTCTTGCTCCTGCACGTCAGCACATGTTGCTATGTGTCTTCCCAAACCACTTCTGGTGCTCTCGTTCACTTACTGGCAGGAATGAGCTCTTTTGTCTTAAGTTCAAAGAAGGAAACAGTAGCAATAAAAATCCTCATTAATGAACATACAGGGCAGATTCTACTTTGTCATGCCCTTTTCAGCTCCACTGAACTCAAGGCCGCCTTGCCTCTTTTACCAGGACACTCTCAAGCTTGCATCACCTCCAGAACTCCAGAGAGCCTTTGGGAGGCTAAGTGCTAGGACCAAGAAAGTAGAGGTTTATGTAGTGGGACTTCAGAGTGAGAAGAGAAAATGCACCTAGAAAGCACCACAGCAGGTGATGCAAATCCTTACTACAGTCTATAGAAACTTAATGAAAGTCAGTCAGAATAAATAAATACTCGCCTCAAAACTAAGATGCATGTGACCTAGTCTGAATGGGAACTAAACTACAGTTGACCTATTGCATCACTAATCTTAAGGGGAAGGGATGAGAGTTACATCTTTTCTGCTTTAAAAAAAGTTTTAATTCAAATAAATGTCTAATGTTGGTAAATGTGGTAAGTACTTGATGGATTGAATTCATTCCCCTCTTTGTATGCTGACACCCTAGTCATAATAGGGAGATTCTGCAGATGTACTGAAATGCTGCACAGGATGGGATGTTTCCTTATGGCATTTCCGTGTGCTTTAAATCTCTGCAGAGTTTTCTGTGTGTGTGTTTTATATTGAGTCATTAAGTACAAAAACAAACTTATTCACAAACCAACTTTGATCTAGGTTTCCTGTGATTTATCTCTGCTGCCTATAGCATGCACTGAAATCCTACCTGATTGTTATTAGCTCCCCAAATATTTATATCTCTTCAGATAATCAATGCTTATCACAGTCAATACAGACATTACAAGTTCCTCAAAGAAAGACACTGTCAGCATAATAGCATTTTAATTATTACAGCATGTTTTCAAATGAGTCTTTTGTTTACAGTATCAATTAAACAGAGTAACTGTATATATCTAATTAATGGATGATGTTAAAAATATTGTACATGTAAATTACAGCTTTTCCCTCTAAATGTATGAAGCAATAATGCAATGTCTTGGAGGTATTAATGTTCACTTAATTAATTTAAATCATGTTGCTAGGGTTTTTTTTATTTTCATTCCCTTGTGTTTGCACTCTACAGGATGTTTTTCATTCAGCTGCTGTGTAAAACAGATTTGCTTGTGGGGGTTTGGTGATATAAAGTATCTGACACCAATACATTAGTTATTCTACATATAACTGAAAACATAAATGCAATATTTGGAGAAGCAGTAGAGATGGTAGCATCTACTGGTTAGAAAGACAATGATGGCATGTTTTTTATCAAGTGCGCTGTAAGTTCAGTGGAGAACACACTGAGCCCTTCTGTTCCTCAGCTTCCCAGCTTTACACAGCCCCTTCCTCCCTGCACCATTTTGAAGTTCTCAAAAAGTGCAATGTTTCTTTTTTTCTCTAAAATAAAGGAATTTCAGAGAAAACTGCTGTATTATATAACTTTATATAATGCTGTATTATATCCTTTGTAAGGATTTAACATTTGTCAATCTCTTAACAAAATGCAGTCTAGGAACATCACAAGAATATTTCTATGGGCAGCACAGTCATGCTTTGAAGAGGGGAATTACTCTTTGCCTCTTTCACTTGCTGCTCATGTGAGATATCAGGGAGCCGGCTCTGAATATTGTATCTGTCTTCTGGATAGATACAAATCAGAACATAGATACAATACAAATCAGTGTGAGGATTTTTCATGCCTTAACTACCTAAAATTCCAACTATTTCCTGTCTAAAGAAGTTGTTTCAGGCAGAAGGTACGCTTTGTAAAGGAATTGATTTTTTTTTTTTTTTTTTTTTTGGTGAACACCGGAGAGAAACCATCTCTGGATCTACAAAAAGTCTTTGGAGAAACATAAAATATTTGCTAAGTAAACAATAGGCACATATCCCTTTTTCAGGGATGAATTTCTTCTATAATTTTTTTGATATCCTCTTTATCAGGCATATGATAACCTGGAGGTTTGAAATACAAAAGCATAGAGAAGACGAGCATTAGTAGATAAGTATTTCCCAGATACAAAGACTATTGACCATAAAAATGGTTTAAAAATCACAAGACAGACAGTTAAACCAGTGAAAAGGCTCTTACAATATGATTTCAGAGGGCGGTGGATATTGGCCTTTTATAGATTTTTGTATCCTTATTGACAGGAATACAAGAATTGACATATTTGCCTATTTCAGTGGTCTGACCTTCAATAGGGATGTCATCTTGAGCTGTAATACAAGTCTTATGTACTGTACGCTTATTCACTCACTATAGCTGATGTTTGGAGCACTGGATTGTGATGCCAGACCATCTTTAGTTTAACCCACTAAATCTATCAATAAAAAATTTTAAATATGGCTTAAAGCATATGCAGACTGATGTTCAATATTTATTTTTCCATCTTTGGATTTACTTCATACTAAATTAAAATAAAAAATATTTTTGAAATGGTTGAACAAGTTCTTTTTATCATTGTTCTAATGCCACAAATCTACAATTTTATGGCTCTTATATATACAAATATATATATACACACACATATATATGTCTGTTGAAATTCTTGGTACATCCAACTCACACTTATTGCAATAATCAAAGTTTTTCTTGAAAATCCGTGTTCCTGGGGTCACCAGAAGGGTTCAGAATTTCAGCTTCTGTTTAAAACACAGGCTTCCTGTAACCTCAAAAACACATGGTAAATCTGAATCTTCCAGTTCAGACTCAAAAAGCATATAACGTTAGGAAGTTATCTGTATATTTAGAATGAGAGAATAATTTGGATATACACTTATTTGAAAGCTTATAATCTGGCTGGATGAGTCTTTTACTGCTATTTTTTGCAGGCATACATACTGGCCATTTTACAAGTAGCAGAATGTAATCGTTGTAGGTCTCCAAAGACTCTATTTCTGGTTACATTATCTATCAAAGGCATGTCTCTTCTGATAGAAAATGGTATCTTATATATCATCTTTATCATTGTTTACTAGAATCATAGAATCATTTAGATGGGAAAAGACCTTTAAGATCATTGAGTCCAACTGTAAATGAAAGATTTAGATGAGGGTTTTTTTTGAATGAGACTTTTTTCAACTTTTTTTTTTTTTTTTTGTCCAGCTCCTGGTTAGAAACACTTTCCTGTTTTTATATATGCTCACTTTCCAAATCCAAAGTGATGGCTACAGCTCACGGTGTCATAAGCTCGAATTTATGGTGTCATAAGACCATTGACCACCTTCTTCTATTTAAAGATGCAAACTAAAAAGGTAGGTTAAGGTCAAGTTGACTTAATTCAGGATTGAATATCAGCTCTTGTTCCTAGAAAACAACTACACATATGTAGATAATTTTTGATGCAGGGGATAAAATCTGTATCCTTTTGTCATTCATTTGGTTGCTTTTGTACAACAAATCTTCTGAAGGATTCTGACAAATATTGCTGTGTGAATGACTGTCCCATCCATGTACAAACTGTACCAATTCAGGGTAATGCCCAGTGCAATGGCTGCATATTTACTTCCCATATGCATGAGTGGGAATAAAGCATTAGCTGTTGACCTGGAAATTCTATTTTAAGATTGAGGAAATAGTCACAGGAAATAATTGTGGTTGAGCATATTCTTTTTCTCTTGATTTCTATTCGATACATAATTTAGTTGTGTCTCTTACTCCCTTAAAATCCTTTGTCTATATTTTAATGCAGATAGTGAAATTCATGCTAACAGCACTTATTCTAATGTGTACAGTTGTACTTGTGAGCTGTATCCTCAGTGAGCTGGTCTGTTGCATATATCTTCGAGGACAATAACATTAAGAGATTCGGTGCCATTAAACTTGCATGCACTAGAAGGGCAGTAGATTAAAAGTTGATCCACTGTTTTCCTTCAGCATAGATTGGTTCTCTTCAAGTAAAGTTTCAGGTCACTTCTGGGGCATCATCACAGGTAAATGAGCAGTGATTTTATTAGCCTCTCTGGTAGATAAGAAGGTTTCAGTTTTAATGAATGCAAGATCAAATATTTGACAGAAAGTGAAAAGCAAAGACCAGAGATATATACCCTAAAGTGAAAGAGGGAGGAGAATAATGAGTTTGAAAAGAATAAACCACAGATTGTTTAGTGGAAAAGAATGGTACAAAGGTCTCTATGTGAATCTTCGGTTCCAGGAGTTTCTGCCAATTCCTTTTATTACTATTTCAAGTAACCAGGTACATATGGCATGTTTGTAAGTAAAGCAGTCAATGAAGTTAGTTACACCTCTGCATTTATTACCTTACCCCTGAGTATTATTAACTTTTACATTCCCCATAAAATATAATTTATCACTTAAATAATTTGCTTTGTGTCAGGGTTCAGTGTGCTCCAGTGCTTTCCTGCTCATTAAATGAGATATTTTTACTTAATGAGCCTAGAATGTCCTTTGCGTTTAACATTAGAATTGATTTCAAACACTCCATTTTTCTAGCATATTTGTGTGTAATTTCAGAACGTGGACTTCATCCCACAATCTTACACTGAAGAAAAAAGAGCTACAAAGATTAATGATCCATGAATTCTAGAGATGGACACAGTAAGTATGGGTGAATAATTAAAAAAACCCTGTATTAACTACCTGCACTTTTCATTCTTTCATCCAGTTTGCAAGTTAGATTTAATATTTTAGCCTGATGCTGCAGTTATTACATACATAAGACTCCATTAGCAAAGTGTTTTTTGAAGGAACAGCAAGACACTGATTTCCATGAAATTAATAGAATATAAAAATAATCCTACCCTTCGATGTATACATGTGATATGCTGATTCTTGTAACAGACAGGTAGCTTTTTGAAGGCACACAGTTTGCATAGAAAAAACATATCCATAGGATAAATGAATGCTGTAAAACTCTAGCAATGTGCACCTAACGGGGATCTGGTTTATCTCTTTGCAATTGCAAATAATCACCTTTTTAATTAATTAGTAAAGTCTGAGTAGAGAAACCCTCTGTTGTGCAGTGAATCATTTGCTCATAATGGTCACTGGAACAAAAAAAGCAACACAAACCTCAGAGCTACCTCAACAATCCCAGGATAAACACTGTATGACTATGCTTTAAATGGACTTTTGCCACCAGCTAGATCTTAAGGAGTCAGTAAGTAGTATATTATGGATTTATGACTGGGTGTTTGAGTCCATTATAATAAATGTGACCATTTGTGTATCAGCTGTACACCACTAACGTGCAGAGCGCTAGTCTGATCAGTCAGGTGCTCATGATCCATGGAAATGCACGTGGCATGAAACAATAAAGGATAGTTAAACTGAAATTTAATCCCACCAGAAATGTTAATATTGTAATAGATTATTTTTTTTTTAAATTGAGTGAAACATAGTAATTTAGGAGTTAAGCAAAAAGAAAACATTGGTATACTTAGCTAAACTTAAAAGTTTCATTTTCTGTTTGTTTTTAGCTTTTAGCCATCATTAAACCTCATATGCATCTTTTTCCATGGTTGCACTGTCTCAACTGTTCCATTTGCTCCTCTGGACCAGGCTCCTCAGCTGGAGTCTTCTTCCTACAGGACTTGTGCAGTCATCTAACTGCTATGAGTCAGCTGAATGTGGTAGACATGTATATTGTGGGATATGCCATGGTTACCATGGCGTACACTAAGCAAAGGAGTGCAAGCATGTGGGAGCACAGGTCCCCTAACTGCAGGTAGGCAATCTGTGGCTCGGTGTAGCGGTTCTGCAGCCTTCCTCAACATGTTGTCATGTTTGCCAAGGGAAATACACAGTACTGTCAGTCTAATAAGAATTTTTGTTATTTGAAAAAAGCTTTTATATATAAATAATTCTGCGTGAGACCGTGTCATGCCTTATAGGTCAAGGAGAAAAAGAACAGTTGTCTAGCTGTGGTAGTAAGAGTAACATAGTAGTGTGATTATCCATACAAGTATACTAAATGTGAAATCTTTATCTTCGTCATGTAGGGAGAGAAAAACAAACGTAAAATGTAGAATCAACTGTTGATTATAATTTAGTGAAGGGTGAACACACCCAGGTTACATATTAACACTATCTCATCATTGAACAGGCTATTAAGTAACATACTGCCCTGATACCGGTTGTGGAAATAATGTTGTCAAATGGGTAAAGTGTAAAGGGAACCTTCACTCTTCTCTTGGTGCTACGCCCAGGAAATCAGTTTATTTTGCTTCTCCTTACTGTCCTTCATCTGTTTCGTCCATATAAGCTGCAGATAGTGAAGGTTGGTACATTTGGCCAATCTGAATTAAGAATGTACTTTTTAAAAAGTTATATTTTTCATAAAATGAAAAGGAAGGGTATTTTTTGGGTTTTTTTGGCAAAAACTAATACTATAGTTTTCTCGAGGGAAATACCAAAACATCACTTTAGATACTTATTGAAGTCCGTAATATTGTAGCATATTAACGTGGACTGATGAGACCTCAAAAAATAAAAGACACTATTTTTCCTTCTGATTCTGTACTAAAAGTAGATGTGCCCTTCATTTCATTACAATTTTAAGGAGCGATGTGAGATATTTAAATTTTAAAAAAATTATTTTACTAGATGATAATTGTTATTGACTGTTACGTGTCAAACTAATGCCAGAGAATTTATTTTTTAAATGAAAAATAAGTTATTTCAGTAAAATATCTAATTGAAATAAAAAAATCCATTAAAAAATAATTATCTCCTGCACTCTGGGTGAATAGTAATTCAGTTGCTAGAGAATACAAGTTCTAAGAATATAGAGGGATATTATAGAGGGGGTCACCCCATCAATTCCTATAACTGAGTTTCCGTTTTATTACTATGTCTACAGCTGATCATGGTATGCATATTAGGATATAATTTCCGCCCCCCCGGGAACAGCCAAGGCTGGGTTTTGGTTGCTGCTGTTTTAGTCAGCAGTGTGAGCCTAAGACTGGGGAAGAGTACAGTTTGTGGTGAAAAATCTCTGGCAGACTAGGCAAAGCATGCAGCGAACTACTCACCCATGAGGTATCGCAGAGCTGTGGTCATTGCCACTAATGAAAAGGGACTAACAAGTGTCCTGCAGCCTAATTGAAGGATCTTTATGTGGGGCATCTCAGGAAAGTGAAGAACACAGTAACCTAAGCCAATAGCCTGATTTTTCTCTACTATCCAAAGCCCCTTGTCTGAGACCAGAAGTGGTTAAAAAGGGAAAAAATGTCAGATGCGTACATGTGTCATTTAAGGTCTAATACATTGCTCCACTGTGCTTGTATCAAAGGCTCCAGTATATGCATGTGTAGGCACAAATTTCACTTGGATTTACATTTGGTTTGTAAATCAACCCTGTTTGTAGTTGAGAAATAATCTATGACATTTCAGGAGAGGGTGAGATAAAGGTGCTTATCAGATTTCTTTTGGGGATGGCAGTAAGTAGTTTATAGCCAGTTTCAATTAACATAAGCTTTCCATAAATAAGATACATAACTTTTTTACACATGTAGACTAAGGCCAATGGCTCCCTTCACTCCTTGAGAGCGCTGACATTAAATGTTTTATTAGTACCCATGATGAATAATGCACTTGACTTCAGTTTTGACTGTACCATTGAGAGAAACTACCACATATTTCTTGGATATGTCCATAAATAGCCAACTTTAATGCTGAAGGAAAGTTCATTTTTCTTTTAAATTAATTGCTTTGAGTTTTAAGTTGTTTACCTCCTCATGTGTGCAGCCTTTCTTGCAGCACTGGTATCCCTGTTGCTGCCATCATATTTTTTGTGTGCTCATGGCTGGCTTTCAAGCTATCATTTCTTTATGTCCTGGGGCTATGTGGTATACTTTTACAAAAGGGTCCTGGATCTAATATTGTCACTGTCATCCACTTTGTCCATGCTATGTACACTTGCAGGTGCTCACAAACTCTTGCAGAGAAATGTGGATTGCTGTTCTTAAACCTTTTTAAACACTAGGTATTGTCTTTGTTCACGCTATCTGTTGCTTCATGTGAGTTCATCTGGAGGTATTTGTGCACTCTTCTGCTTTTATAGCTCAGATTCTTCATGCTTTTCTATTTGAGTCTCGTAGTGCTTCGACTTCTCTGTTATGTTTGGGATGCTCCCATATTGGTTTCAGTTTGGCTAGAGTAGCTTCCCTTGTTTGCAAAATTCCAGGCTTAATTTTAGATCTCCCATACACTCTTTCCGAGTGTTTCATACCAAATCCCAAACACCATCTGGCTTTCTACCAGGAAGCTAACCCTTCCCTCCATATTGTGAAATCAGTTGCAGTTCAGCTTGAGATCAATAAAAGACATCCTTGTGTTTTCTCTCTCTTTTTGTAACTGCTTACCTGAAACTGAATTTCTTGGATCTTTTTGCATAGGGACCATGTTGCATGTAGGCTGACCCAGGTCTCTTTCAAGGCACTGCCAGTCTTAAATGAACTTTGAGGTAGAGATTTGCTGAAAGTTGCAGGTGATACAGAGCAGAATTTTTTAGCATCCAGTGTTCTTAGGAAGTTAAACTGCAGTGAAAAATGCTGAGCAGCCTAGAACTCTGACCAGAATTTCTGAATTTTCTGAACTGTGATCTGAAAATTGTAATCAAAGAAAAAAAGACACTGTAAATGAAGCTGGTTCTGATCATGAATCTTAAAACTTTATTAGTCTGCAACAGTTTCCTTCTTTTACATGTTAAGTGCATAATGCTTCCATGACAAAAATGGGTTTGACTCTCATTAGACGTTGTACTGTATTAATGGCACTAGTTTACTCATATTTTATTTATTAAATAATATTTGTCAATATGTTTTTCTATTTTAAACTCTTACTGTAAAAGAGCGTTATCACCTCAAAGTATTTGGTTCCTAGAGTGAATGCCAATACTATCCAGTCACACCATATTCTCCTAATTATGCTGAGGGTTTCTTTCCTAACAGCATTTATTTTGGGGTGTCAACAATACTTCAGTTAAATGTAGTGTAAAGTGCACTTATTTAGCAAACTTGTCCTTCAGAAAAGGGTTTTTTTGTCTTTAAAACACTGCTAGATTGTTTCTTTCTGTCAGTGCATGATACAGTAGAAATCTTAAATCAATAACACTTTTTATTCCTTTGCAATTGATGCATAACATCCTTCTTCACACAGAGGTTTAATGTGTTGTAAATTAATTATCTGGAATGAGTACAGGGTCAATGGACCTTGGTATGACCAGGATGTAATGTTAAAGTGTTCCATTTCCTCCCAGCCCTGATCAGCTCTCTTGCCAACCCTTTTATATGTCAGTTATGCCATCTTCTGCAGTTTGTTCCCTTAAGCGCTATTAATGCCCCTCTAGGGCTTGATCGATAGGAAAAATTTGCTTTACCATAAATTTGCCCAACAATTTTCTTTCTTCTGAAGATGGAGTATCTTTATTAACTGTACTTGTATAATGCTTCTTAGTAAACTAATCTTAGTCTTACAGAAGCTTAAAATAACAGCCTTATTTGAAATCATAATGAAATTGTCGATTCTGTATAAACAGATGCAGACCTAATTTTTGGCTTTTAGGTGCCAACTTGAAGTTTCTGGCAGGAGAAGTTTTGCTTTACTGCATCTACACATAGATGAATAAAACAGTTATTAGCTATGAAGAAAATGCTGAGGGAGAGATCCTCAACCATGAACACTGCAATTAAAACAGGCATTCACTGGGTTGAAAGTAGCTAATTTCCTTTAAAAATTGGAGAGGCCACCTCTATTACTTTTTTTTGAAGCCAGCTTGGCTATTAGTTGCTAGGGTAACAAGGTACAAGATAGTGAATAAGGCCTGTCCAGGCAGCACAGTGTTGTGGGGGTATAAAATAAGAAAGAAATGCTGGCAGGAACAGTCAGTTACAGATTGGTATTTATTTATCTTTTTACTACAAGAAGGATGGTCAAAATATGTATATGTTCATAATTAAAAAGGTGCTGATACTGCAGCATTTTAATTGTCTTCTCTGAGTAACGGATGACACTAAACTATTTAAGCAGTAAACACTTCCAATCTCACTGAAAGAAAAGAGATGCTACTTAAAACTCATGGCATGTTGGTGGGATCAATTTAATGTACTGTGCTGTGTCAATGTCACTTTCATAAACTTTTGCTGAAGTGCTTTTCCTACTGTATGTTGAATGATGTTGTCAGGACTGTGAGTCGGGGGTATGGTGGATACGAGTCTACTTTACTTCCCTTGATGAAAAGGTCACTGCCACTTGTAAATCTGTTTTACTCCCTACACAGTTGTTAGTGTCAAACTCTGTCAACTCTGTGGGATGTTAAAATTATACAACTGTGGTAGGAACAAGGATCACAAACTCCCAAGTGGTACCTCCCAAGAAAAAGTCTCTGATCTCTGTGTAAAAGTTCTGTAGAAAGTTTTTTATTCAGGATTTTCAACTCACTTTGGCTTGATTGCAGAAATAAACAGTATTTCTGTTTCATGCCTCCCATCTGGTGGGCCTTTCCCAACCATAGCTCATCACAGGGCCACTTATGTCTGTAACCCACGGCTGCAAATGAAACAATCTCCTCTGCTTTATTTTTTTAAGGCTGTAATGGTTCCCATTACAGATCAATTAAAACTTGGCCTGTGTTGTGTTATGTGATTACGTTTTGACAAATCATCATAATATATCAGCTCCACAAGGCCTCACAATTATTCATAAATTATTTGGAAAATATAAGTAATAAACAAGAAATACAACAACTGACCAACTGGGGGGCGGGGGGAAACAAACCCCCAAGCCAGCCTTCCAACCAATGCAAGTCATGCAAATGATAAAAACCTCGAAGAAACAAAGCTTTTCTCCCCCTTACTCATAGCATCATCTGTATCGTTTTGTGCATATGTGAAGACATATGCACTTTTACCATAAAAGTTGCCATTCTTTACCAGTGAACTGCAGCAAATGCAACGAAAGCGAAACCAGCTGGAGTGCCAACAGCGAATGTTTCCTGCTGAGTTTGATTGATGAAAACATAAAGAGTTTTTGAAGGTTTATGCTCTGGCTGTACAGGAGATGGACACAAAGTTCTTTGCGTGTGAAGTATGGCCAAAGCTTTTAGGTGGTCAATTGCCTGCTTAATCCAAAGGCCTCCACTAAAACAGAGTCAAGTTTTTCATACTGTGAGGTATTTCCATATGACCTTGCAACTAAATTGATTTTTGATCTGAGTGGAGTAGTTTGCTGCTGAGGAGACAGAATAGGACACGAAGGGGGAAAACACTGAATCTTTTTGGCTTGACTTTCAGTCAAGGTAACTCACTGGGGTCCTGAAGGTGATGCAAGTAAACATCTGCCAAGTGAATCTTTGTGTCAAGGCAGCCATTGTGGGCAAACTGGGGTAGACGGCTGTGGGTGCACGTATATCAGAGTGCCAAGTAACCATCTGTGTGAGAGGGAGGAGGACATACCAAGATCCTGGTTTTATTTTGCCTTATTTTTGACTGGAAAATGTTCTTCATGTGCCCCTGGATCTGACCTAGAAGCTGTCTTCATTTCAATTATATGAAAGCAGAACCTTTAATAGGAAGTTTTTCTTACTGTCTGTTAATGATTTGAGTGACAGATGAGCAGATAAAAAAAGGAAAAACTGAAGTTTTAATTACTCTGCGGAAAAACTTGCTGCCATCTCTATTAATTACTACCTTGCTTTTATAGATATCTTTCAAAAAGGCAAAATCCAATTTGCCTTTAAGATCACAAACACTTCTTGTTTATTCTTCTTTCCTGCCTCCTGAGAGAATTAAAATAGAATTAAAAATTGACCTTTTCCCTTTCTTATCAGATTAATTTCTACTGTTTGAAATAGCTAAAATTCAAATTGTAGGTAATTGTACTTAAATAATTAGAAAGCAGAATAGATGCCTGTCATATCAGTGCTCCTGTTTGCTGAAGACGCACAATGTTAAAGGGCATGTCTGAGGAAGGTAAACAAGCATCCACCTTATCAGGACTTTTACCACCAAGAAATAGAAAATAACTTTTTTTTTTTTTTTTCCTTACTCTGCCCCCCATTATCTCTCCAACGGTCTAGGCTTTGCTCAATCTTTGTGTTTTCTAATTTTAAACTTTTCTATGCACAGGTAAATGAAGAGCAATTAAGAACTGTTGGAATGATTCACCTAATCAGCAAGAGTGGTTCCATACTCTCAGGTCTGTATGTGCCCATATGATGGGTATCTGGTGTATAGCTATTTTTTCATTCTGAAATAAAATTAAGGAATATTTATATGCTGACATGTCTGTATATGTATTGGGGACATTTTAATCTTTTATAAAACCAGATTTTTGTAAAACAAATGTTATGAGTATTTCAACACAGAATTATATATATTTTTGATAATAGATATATCCTGAATAACCACATTTAATCTGGACCAATCAGCTATATATATTTCTAGGCAAGAAGGAAATAGAGCCTAGGGCAAAGACTCTGCCAGTATTTATAGAGAGATTTGGAAAAGTTACTTATTGATCAAGCCTGCTGACTGAATATTTGAGATGATTTACAGACAACAAAATGTTTAGGATATTTTGTGGGACTTGCAGCCTTCCCAGAAAAAAGGGTTGCCTAGGTATATAAATATCAAGTAAAAATGACTGAACATTTCTCTTAATAAATTAATTTGAAATACTAATTTTAAAATTATTATAAAGCACTGTGGTCCTTGTGATAAATGAGAGAATACTTAAGTACTACTTGTTCTTTGATTCTTATTTAGACATTACGATCTTCACAAAGATAATCTGAAATTGTCTTGTCGGACACCTGCACAGCAGTATCTCCCAGGTATTGCTGATGCATGTTGCTTACACTTAGTCCCTGCCTTTTTTCAAATTATCAGTTATATCCTTGCTGCTCCCTTTCATGACAGACATAATTATACCCCCTTGGACTTCCTAAATGTCTTCTATATGTCAGTCTACAGAGCTCTGGCTATTTTCTGAGTCTGAGATTATTATTATGCACCCCCTCTCTTTTGTTGTATTTTTAATAAAAATTTCAGCATTTTAAAAAAAACCCTTCAGTTCAAAAATGTGGCTCAAGCAGAGGCTGAAACTGAAGCCACTCTCAGCTGAAATGGAAAGCTGGATTTGGGAAGGAGTGAATAAATATCCATGCCAAATCCTCAGCTGCTCTAATTCATAATGGAAGATCCTTCCTTATAAAAGATCATTCCCAAACAGAGGCTCTCAGTGGCAATAATAATTCAGGCTGGCAGTAAGAAGAGTGATGTTGATTAAACTATACTAAAAAGGAGAAAGTTTATAAATATTCTCAATTTATGACAAACTTTCAGCTCTGAAAAATGAAGTTTATACTGATACTTAAGTTTGTAGAAGCATGAAGTCTTTAAAACAAAGAGTCACAAAAACCGGTAACACTTTAACCAGACTCATTGAACTGCTTTTCTGCAGACGTTTTGAAGGAAAAACAATTAAGAAGATCTAGCGTATGCATAAGTGCTAAATATTTGAAACCCTCCCAGCCACCGCCACATGACAGTGATCCTGTCCCTGGGGTCAGGCTGTTTGCTGGTAATTTCAGTGTGAGGAATCTCTGGGCTAGGGAGCCTGCTGGGTGGAAAACTGGTGTCCCTTCGTTCCTAAATCAGGATACACTGTTCTTGTATCTCATACGTGTTCATTCAAAAAAATCTGTACAACAAACCCAGCTAAACTATATTTACTACTAAGGTAGTAATTATTTAATTATTTACTTTTAAAATCTGCTGCTTTTGGAATCATATTTCTAATCACTTCAATCTTTTTATTGTTTCAACTGCAAGCTTTGTGTACGGCAACACATGTGCACTGGCATTCTGCATTATTTATAGCTAATGTTTTGATGTATACTTTTTAATACAAAAAATCAGTGACACATGTTCCTTTTGAACATGTTGAACCAAAAAAGAAGAAAACAAAACCCTACATAATTTCCATATACTCATCCTCCACGTACAGTTATGATCTAGTTTGCCCCTATTGTTGGTTAATGTATGAGTAACAACATGCCTTCGCAACCTGCAAACAGATTTTACTGCAGGAATAAAGCAAGGTCAAAATAATATCTAATGTTTAGACAGCATGCTGGTAGTCTCCCTATCAGCAGACTATTCTTAAATAATAGCAACAAATTAACATTAAAAGCTCTCCACAACAAGACGTGCTAAAATCATACTGGGTGCTCAGTGAACTGTACAAAGAAAAGAAAATGTACTACACTGCTTTCTAGTGCTTCCAGCTCTGGCTGCTGTAGTGTCAATTATATCACTACAGCTTTTCAGAGGTGGAACCAGCATGACTCAAGAAAATGACAAAACAAGAAAAATAGAAGAAAAAGTTAAAAAATAAACTCTGGATGCAAGAGAGAGTGTTGCAAGAGGAGAATGTTTTGCTCCAGTGCTGGGTTTTGAAGGGGCTGCCCTCTTTAGCACAATGGGAGCCAGCTTCCCTGCTGTGTTCTCTGAAGTGGCTCATTGCAGAGCAGTAATATTATATCTTAATAAGCATAACACTCTGAACTGACGCATATTTTTAAGTCAGACACATGGGAGGGAAACATATCAGAGCAGAGCTGTGTTATTTTTAATGGAGCATGTGTTTGTCTTGTAAGTGTGTCAGAAGAAAAGGAACAGGTCTCGGGTTTCTTCTCACCATGTCTAATGTAGGATGGGCACTCCAACTGCCTCTCTGAGTGACATTAGTAGCCTTTGATATTACAAACAACAAAGGATGATCTGGACTACTCTTGCACCTCACATTCTTTTCTACTATTTGTGTATCTATCAGTGCTCGTTTGAAGCTGTCTTTCAGATGAAGGTTTTTAAAACCTACAAAGATTAAGATTAGATAAACAAGATTATAATGAGAGTCTCTGTCCTCTTCCCAGATTTACAAGAGTATATGATACAGATGATGGGGGATGTGTTCTGCAGGAAAACATATTTCCTTTTACATTCAACTGGAAAATAGATCTTGTAGTATGGAATTGCTAGCTGCCATGTATACCATATTGCAGCTCATGACACTCACCTCTCATTCATAAATTCAAAACCAGTATTAGAGTAAAAATGTTTGAGGTGAAATTCCAAAGGACATTTTAAATTTCAATTAATATTGAGAATTGATTTTTTAATAAGTTCTGGGTCAAGATGTATCATAAAACTATTTTCCACAGTGCACAGAAAATATATTCCTATTCTGTCTCTGTGTTATGACTGGATCTAGTCTTACATCCAGCAGCCAGCTGAGGCTGCTTGTCTATTATAGTCTCTTCTACCATTCCTGACAAATGAACAAATAACTAGATGCCCCGTGAAACATTTTAAATAGAACTGTCTCCTGGAAAAGCTGTTACTGACAGAGACAGGTTCGATCCAGATCGAGGGAACCTGCTTTGGGATAGAGAAGATCAATACTGGTCACTGGCTTTTTTTATTTCTGATTTTTTTTTTTTTTCTAAGCGGAGGTAAGGATTATGATGAATAAAGTAAAGCAGAAAACAAGCAATCTATGAACTGAAGTGCATCCTTCTTATTAAACCTTATTGTGCTCTTAAAGCAGTAGCAGTAGCTGTTGCTATGAACTCTATCATGCAAGAGGCTTTCAAAAAAGCATTTAAAACTATATATTAGCTAGAAACCACTTTGTCCACAAATACTGAAAGAGCTGAAAGTAGCTTTTGAAAAGGAACCAATATATTTCATGGCAGAGTAAATTAGCTGCTATTTTTTACTTTTGAAGTGTTTGATCAAAATCCAGTGCTGAGTGCAAGTGTCTTAAATTAATTCTATTTAGAGTGCTTCTCTGTTGGTTACAACCTCGATCGTCTGACCTGGATCCTATAGTACTAAGCATTCCCCTTTCCTGTTTCGTTCTTTGGCATATGCATGAGAATTACACATTTCCAACACCAGCTGGAGGCGCTAAGGTCACGTTCTTATGTTTGGAAACGATGCATGGGTTTGTGTGAGCTGGACAGATCAAAACTCTGATTGCTTTTATTTTTTCTATTTAAATAGCCTCATCTACTCTGATTTTGCTTATCAATGAAAATGCCAGTTAAGAGCAAAGAATAGTCACCAAGACCAAATTATTCCAGTGGTGGAAAATTACAAAACAGAATTCAACAGGTCTTAGGAAGCAATGTTAGCATTATAGCAACAATATTCCCCGTAGCCTTTAGCTAAGTCCAGGAATTCAGCCTACAATATAATCAATCCTTTACAATCCACAAGCATTAAATTCATCATTAAAATGTTGTTCTCCCCGTCCCAAACCTTCCACGTAACAAGAATCTTGCTAAGATGAAAGACATTTGTTACTGAGAACAGCCTTAAGGAAAGGAAAAAAGAGCAAATCTGGAAAACATATTCATATTTTTCTGGAAATGGGTAGTATTCATAAAACATTTAGTGAGTTCAAGGTCAACTTGTTCTCCTTCTGTATACTATTCATAACAGGCATTTGACAACTCAGTGACAGTCAATCTAGCAGCTGAACTGAATATATTGGGTCATCCAGTTTAAATAAAAGCTAAATCTTTATTGTGGAATGAGCACAACAAAAACAAGAAAAACAAGAACAGCAAAATGCTTTCCTGTTTCTGAAATTTCACTTAAAATCAACAAATGCAATTGCAAAAGAGAGGAAATAGATCTAATTTTGGTAAAAGGGGGCTACTTGAGCCAGGTTATGCATAAATAGCAAGAGATTATGGTCCTTTGCACTACAGTGGGTGTTGTCTCTCATTTAAATGAAACTTTGTGACCCTGAGCATTCCACAGATATTTTTTTTCTTCAGCATACTATGTCTGAGAAATGACCTAATGACAATAAGATATTAAAATTTTGCAGTTATGATTTCTCTGGATTTATCTTGTCTTTTCACCCCCTAAACTAGACCACACTTGAGTTTATTGCCAGTATTGACTATTTCTCAATATGCTCTGTCATTCAGTAAAAGGTATCCCCTAGTGGCTCCTGTCCTGCTGAACATGAGGAGATTAGGCTCAATGGGTTGGAATCACGACATTTTCATCTGACTTCAACACTGGTGAAAATAGCAGACTGGGGAGCCACAGAGCCATATGTTTTGGAAATCCCAGGAATACTGAAGCTTGTATACATGCAATTTCTGAGGTTGGGTCCATTTGTAATTCCAATATTTTTTCTTATTGTATTTACTGTCACCATGAATCTTAAAGAAGTTATTCTCTATCCAGGTATGTCCCAAACAATATGGATATACAGAGCATATACCCACTTTTTATAAAAAAAAAAATCATCCTAACTCAATAAAAAATAAAAAATAATCTTATATGGTGTATGTTGAAGAGAGATGGTCCTAAACAATCAGCTCATATCTTCCCTCCACCACTTCCAAACTGTACAGCTATTTCTAACATAGTGAAAATGCATCATATCACTAATTGCCTTCTCTGTTTCAACAAGATATAAAATGAAAAACAACTAGCAGTTGTATTGGGGGTGGGTTCACAGATTAAAGATCAACTATAAATTGAGAGGACTATCAAGTTCACAACATACTTTGTTCTTTTTCAGAAACCACTACCTGGTTTTGTTTTTAAAGCTGCCACAGGTTTTCAACAGGATTCTTACTCTAAGAGCTCCACATCTTTCATCAGCTAGCACCCACTGAATGACTACCGTAGATGTTAGTGTCAAATTCTTCTGCAGACATCCAGCTGGACTCTCTACAGGGATTTTGCTGAAAGGGCTTGCTGGAGGAATGATGTTACTAAGAGTTCCACCTCTCTCACTCTGCATCTTTGAAATATCAGATATAAATATTTTGAACATGCTCATTATTTAAAATTTTAGATCTATTCCCCAATTTTGTAAGGTATTTTAGAAGTGGCTTTCTGTCTACAGTTATAATGTATGTCTGCAGTCCAGGAAGACAGCTGACAAGCACAGTGAATCTTGCTCTATATTTGGAAACATCTGCTGTTTCACTCCCATGATGCACAGTGACGTGCTGTTCTAAGAGGAAGAACGAGTGTGACACAGGAGACATTAGTTTCTGCTTATATATTGTGGTACTGAAGTTGGAATTACTCTAATCTACCTCTTCTCAGCCACCTTCTGGTGGTACTTTTCCATTGAGGAAAAGATGCCAGAAGAGTTCTTTAAGAGGGGCTTTGGTTTGAGGAGTCTTTAGATTCAAGGTGAGGTGCTAAGGATCTAGGAGAAGATTTGCTTTACTACATGTTGTATAAAGCAGTCGCACCAAAAACCTAGCAGTGTTATCAAACATACAAAAGTCCAGATGCATATTCAGAAGTGGCCTTTGATGAGTCAAAAAAATTTGGCAAAAATTCTGTTCATGATAATGGCAGAGGAAATTTTTTTTTTTTTATAGTTAATAAAATAATTTGAGAAGAAAACAGTTGTGTGAATAATCTTAGCAATACTTTATGGGTGGGTAAGGCAAATTGTTATCACTGGTCCTAGGGATTGTTTTGACTCTTATTTTCAACTGACCAAAAAAAAGGTTCATATACGTTTTCACGGTGAGCAACTGTTGATCACTGCTGAATCCAGGACACTGAACTAGCTACCTCTGTGGTCTGACCCAGCGTCATTATGCCTACAGACTTTTGTCCCAGTGAAAAAGTAGGAGTTAAACCTTGCATGGGTTCAGAGTCAGACCACAGTTTTTGTTCTTAATAATGATTATCAATGGAAAATTTAAATTAGAGCTAGAAGAGAACATAGGGGCTTAGGAGACCTGAAGCAGCACATTTGTGAAGTGCTGTTAGTATGGTACTGTTTGAGGTTTGGATCTCTGCTGAATGTGTCTCTCTTCAATAGCACTGAGTGCACTGACAGATATCTTAGAGAATGTTGAAAAATTGTTATTTTGAGAGGTGTTCATGCAGAACTGTATGTAAAATTCCATCATGCATTTATTATGTAGGACCTTTACAATATATACATTACTTTTAGAGCAATGTCATTCTGTTGACCAGGAATTCTTAGCTTTAAAAGGCTGTGGTATGAAGAGCTGCCTACTTCTACAGAGAGGACAGATTTTTTTGTTTTCTTAAATTTAAACATTGGTGGAGTCTTTCTTCAGCAAAACTAAGGAGTACATTTTGATCTGCTAGATTCAATTTGATTTGTCGAATTTCTGAATCTCTGTGATCAAAACTACAAAAACCAAACTATTCCATCAGTTGACCTGAAAGTAATACAATATAGTTTAATATAGCAACAATATTTTGTCCTAAATGTTACGTCAAGGCTGTCTATCAATAATTCAGCTCTTATATAAAATATTCTTACAAATGAGACACTGCACTTCAAGGATAAATGATCTGTGCAGATACATTTTCAAAGAATATCAGTCTCACTGTTTATGCCAGTGAAGAGTGAAAGAAACCTGAGGGTGAAAAATAAAACAATACAAGGTTTTTTTGAAATATGTGGGCTTGGAAAGAAAAATGATGAACATTTGGAACAGTTGGACTTCTAGCATGGAATGCATCTTAATCACTCTTCTGCTTTTTTCTAATGTTTTAAACCAACTTTCAACAGATAAAAAGTGCTAAAGAAACTTCAATGACAAAATACACTTAAGTATGAAAGAAATGTAAAATAAGTGCAGCGTGTAATGATAAACTGGGCTGTTCCAAGGCAATGCACTCCAAACCTGAGAGCTAGAGATGAAAAAAATAAAAAGAATTATTACTCAAATCTCATTTAGGATATACAAAAAAATCAATACCTTGAAAAAAATCTATGAATTTGCCCTGAGGTGAAAGGCTAGGGTGATGGGAAAAGCTTTTATTGTAAGATGACTATGTAAAATCCCTTGCATTTCATAAAAGAATATTTCATGATCTTTTTTTTACAGGTTGTTTCATGTTTGCTTACATTATTCAAAAACATTTTACATCTTCACCTTCTAAATAGGCTGAAGCAGCATTGTTCAGCTATCCATAAAGGCAGGAGCGACTGCTTATACCAGCAATTTTTAAGAGGTATTTTTGGTTTTGGAGTGATAAAAGTTATGTCCCAACACTTGCAGTGTTGCCATCCCACACTTCAATAAAATATGATTTAAGCATCTAGAAATCATGAGATTGGCTTCAAAGCCATGAGTTTGAAGTTAAGTGAGTATATTTGGCCTGTATAGCCTTCCAGGCCTTGTGGTTTTAGAAGTCACTTCCTAACTTTTCCCCACAATCATGAATAGAGTTTTTTTTTCAAAATGACCACTGGATGATTTTACACAGCCATGTGACTCTAGAAGTTGATGCTTAAGTATGCCATAAGAAATTTAGATACTACAATAACTAGTGGTAAGTGTATTGTTTGCTTAACCAGATTTTCAATGCCACCCTGAAGGAGAAGGTTAAAACCAACTAAATTCTTTCTGCCAAGGCTGTTTTTGTTTCTTACAGAGATCAGCTGTGTAAGAATGCAATCTTCCTGCATGATTTTTTTTTTTTTTTTTCAGCCAGATCCCTGTAACCATTAGCTCCAGCAAAATTTATTTTTCACATCTGTACAAGGAACAGTGAAGTTGAAACCTTGAGAAGTTGCTGAAGTTGTGCTCTCATCCTGAAGAGTTGTTTTGGTGGGGTTCTGCTGTAGGTCTTTCCACAGCTGGGGAAATGGAAATTTATCCTGGTTCCCAGACACCACTACTGATAATATGTCGTCTTATTCAGACTCACTTGTTTCTCTAGACGTCACTGGCGCTATTGCTGATACACAACTTTACATTGCTCTAGGCAGCGAGTCAATTTACTGACCTCAGCAATTATGAATGAAGATTTTCATGTGGGCAGTAGTCAAAAGGGAATATCACCTGAAAGTTTCTGAGAAGGGAGAACTATGGGATCACTTCACAAGTGAGAGATAAAAGTCTCCAAGGGCTGCATCAAACATTCCTGAGGAACAAGATTTGTCTGGATCCAAGGGCAGCTATCTGCTTCCTCCCATACAGATTACCCTGTGACTCCCATGTGTCCTGCAGCCAGTACAGAGCAATAACATCTGAGGTAGGCTTCAAGCTCATGTGGTTGCAGTGATGCACATATGCATGATTACAAAATATAGATGATTTCCTTGGGGAACTGCACACTGTAATATTTGCGCGTACTCCAAGCAGGCAATACAATCTTATGATTAGAATAGGTCTGCAACATCTATTGGACTATCAACTTTGACTTGGTTGTTAGTAAAGCCCTGTAAAACCCCAATATTGATGTGATGCTAGTGTGAACTATAAAAGCAATATTAACCCAGCTGCCTTGCCAGCCACAGAACAAATAATACCAGAACAGGATTGTTTCTCCAAAGGGGAATAATTGGTGTATCAATGAAAATATGGGGGCCAAATATACTGTTGTGTACAGGTGCACTCCCTTCTCCCCTTTTGTATTTCAAATAAGAACGGTATATTTTCAGATTTGTGGTGTTGCCCCTTTCCTTCTCTTGCTTTGTGACCTTACTCTTTTGGTAATTATTCTTTTGGTAAGGGAAGCTGAGCAGACTCATATAGATGGAGGGGTGAAGTAGAATATTGCTGAATAATCTTCAGCCTTGAATGAGGAAAATGAGATACAGGATGCCTAATGTTTCATTGACATCCATGAAAGGAGAAATGAGAACACCCAAACATCTCTCTGAGGGAATAAGTTAAGGGGACCACATGCCAACCCCTGGCTCCAATGAGAAGGGTGGCCCTGGCAGCCAGCAAGACAACAGGGATCCCACAAACCTCCCCCTGTGTGGCCACAGAAAAGGCCCTGTGCCTGATGCATGAAGGAGAAGCAAAGCATGTTTGGTGAGTTCTCAATGCAATGCTTCCCTCCTATTTCCATGCAGGAGGTAATACTGACTTAAATTAAAAGTTTTGTGTAAAATGGGTAAAATACAACTCCATGTTTCTTAATTTCTCTAGTAATTTCATTATTATGTTTCTAAAAGAAAGGATGCATTTTTTTTTCATAATTAACAGGAAGTACATGTTATACATTAAATGTGACACAAGAGAGATGAATTATGCAGTGAACTCTGTGTGTGCATATCAGCACAAAGCCCAAGGCACATTCAGCAGAGTTTCTATGAAGATCCGTAATGAGTTTCAAGTACATAATTTCCTGATGGAGGGTAAGAAAACATCCATCAATGCTAATTTTCCTACAGTTTTTAGCTTTTTATGAATACTTTACAGCTTACAAAAAAGATTAATTTCTAAAGTGCAACTTGAGGAAACTCTCTTAGTAATTAAAGAGTATTTCTAGCCAAAACTAATGAGGCCTGAACCTTAAACATGGGGATGGTTCAAAGTCGACAGCCCCAGCCTCTAATTTCAAATGGTTAAATTAACCAAAAGGTTAAATTGATTCCCCAAATATTTTGTTTTCTAGTTGGTCTCTAAACCAGTGTTGTCAGTGTGCCTTCAAAAAGGCAGAATTTAGGTCTTAGGTTCATTCCTGATTCTGTAGTATCTGAACAGGATTAAGGATTAAATGGTCTGAAAAAGCAAATTCTAGAGATTCGGGCACCTTTATACCAAGCTTGAGGGCTCTGTGAGGTAATGCTGACTTTGTAGCGGAGCATGTGATTATTGCAGTGGTTTATTCTCTTAAGCTTCTGCCAAGCTGTTGCGATAAAGACATCCTGACACTACAGAAGTGAGAAAGTGGATTTTAGATACTGGCAAGGAGGTGACAGTAACTTTTCTAGTTAGGCACTTGTCCATTTTATATTGAGATTTATTTGTTTGATTCCAGACTTCAAAGAATCCAAATCTAAAAGCTGTGAATATTTTTCCAGCTAGCGTTTGTTGCTTATTTAGGAGGAAACATCAAATATATGCTATGCTTATATAATAACATACATTAAATGTGTAGTATAAACATCAATATATTAAAAATAAAAATTATACCTGCTATAACAAGGTACTTAACCCCTGAAGATTCTAGTGATTTTAGAGAATTTAGAGTTGGTCAGGCCAAGAGTTGTGAAGAGCTTTCAAAGAGAAATGCTAAACTGGTGTGTATGGAGGATAAAACTTTTAGTAAAACTTGCCCTTACTGGAAACATCAGGTTGTTATTTGACTGTACCTGTCTCTTGCTTATGTTCCTCAGTTGTGTTAAACAAAAGCTCCCTCAGAGGAGATCACTACTGTTATTCAGTCATAATTTAAGATAATTTTTTTAAAAGATAGAATTTAATATTATCATTCAGGTTTTTTAACAGATATTTCTTCACTCTCAGGGTGGTGAGACACTGGCACAAGTTTCCCAGAGCAGCCGTGGCTGCCCCCTCCCTGGCAGTGTTCAAGGCCAGGTTGGACGGGGCTTTGAGCAACCTGGGCTAGTGGAAGGTGTCCCTGCCCATGGCAGGGGGGTTGGGACCGGATGAGCTTTAAGATCCCTTCCAACACAAACCATTCTATGATTTCTTCCAGAAAGTCTCACTTGAACCAGAAGGCTTCTCTATATGCACAGAGTAGGTTTCAATTGATGAATCACGGAATAAAAAGCCATGACCTACTGAACAGCCTGAAAGCTGATGACTGAACACCAATAAACAAAATAATTTCATATATATGTGAATAAATTAAAGATTTGCTTATAGAATTTAGAGCCACTTAAATACTGCAAGACAATCCTCACTCTTCAATTGTGCTTCAGTTCCAAAGCAGAGCTTGTTTCAGTCATGTTTGTGTTCTTCTTGGTATATACAGACATTCATGGGAACAGGTTTTTCTTCACAAAAGTGTTTTTAGGAAAGCTGTGCCTTGTAGGAGTCCAGGCATGATAAACAATAATGCAGACACACCATAAATCATTCTCTTCAAAACATTTCATCTATTCAGTCAAGACGCAGAAACAATTCTATGGGACTGGATAACCGAGTTATGAAAAGTAAATAAATAATCACTCTGGATTACTCTGGATTTCTACAAAGAAATGATGTCCTGAATTTTTTTCACCCCATCTATCCAGTGATCCCAGTGGATATTCAGAGAAAACAGCATAGGACCTCTCATGCTTTGGTATTAGGAAGAAAGGCTAACTTATTCTTGATTTAGGTAGACAAAAGTAAGTTATTGAGCTCTAGTATTAATACAAAGCTATTTTGTGGTACAATAGGGAATAGGAATATAACACTGAATATTATTCACTTTGTTGCAAACAAAACTTTTGTAGTCTGACACTCTGCTCATTGTTCAGTAGTTAGTATATCAAGTGTTCCTACTGGATCTTAAAATGTGCCAGAAAGCTCAAGAGTATATCAACATTTGCAGCTTAAAACTGTCTTTTCTTTGATCATTCAAGCTTTCCATCACTCTAGGTGGTCCTAACTAATAAGGAACTGTGATTCTCTTCTCTACTTGATTCCAGTAGCCATGCAACAGTCCACATGCAATTAGTGCTTGCCATTATTGTTTTAGTCAAATACTAACACTTATCTACAGATTTATGATCCTGTCAGAAAATCAGTTCCTTTTATTTACATATTTAGAAATCGTATCACTATATGTATGGGAACCAGAATGTCTCTTTTAAGGATTTAAAAATTTGATGTCTTTTTTTGTGGGATTTTTTTTTCCCTCAAGGCAAAAATGTCTGCAAGTGTTTTAATATATGTAATATATGTTACGAGCAGGAGTGCTGCTTTGAAGTTCCATACAAATGTACTACGAAAAGTAAAAATCTTTGATCTTCTCCAGATTTCTGTATGAAGTTCTTTGTATAAGAATATGGTTTACAAGTCTGACATGCCCGTGTAATGCCCACACAGACTGCATTCAATGCCATATCTCTGCTTCAGCATCCCTCATCTTCCTTGTTACTGATGCTGGGCACTAGCAGCCCTACTCACATTGTTGTGCTGAGAACTCTGAAAAACACAAATGCAGAAAAAGTATTGCCTTCCTCAGAATTAAATACCTACTTCAGGTAACACGCTTTCCTAGGCAGCTATTCTGAAATGAGTCTAATAAGGTCTTTGAACGCAAAAGATTGTACACCAGTTAAGGTGTCCTGTCCTAGTTAAGGGGAAGTTGTGCCCATAGGGCAACAGTCACATTGAGCAGGTACCTAAATGTGGAACAGAGAGATATGTATGTCTTGTTTAGATATCAGGGTTCAATGATAAATGAAGAAGGGCTGATGATAAAAATCATTAGTGTCATGACAGTTCCTTCTGAAAGGAGTTTCAGGCAACTTCTACCAGGCAGGTCTTCCACAAATGTCTGTCTTGTATTTAAAAAAAATCTCCTGAATTTGAGATTATTGAGAATGAAGAAGTTGCCAAGGAGAAACTGAAGAATGACCTACAGGTACATACCCAATCTTTATAGAAACCTTAGGCTCCCTCTTGCTTTGATTATAGGTTGATTTGATTTACTGACCTCATAATCTTGGAAAATGTATGTTTGTGATGGCATCATGGTGAGGCATGTAAGTTCAAGAAAGCTCTTTTGTTGCATAAATAATTCCTATTTTAGAGGTTTATGACAGTAACCACCTCTCCCCATATCTTGTGTAGGCAGTGATTTGTGTCATTGTCCCCCCAGTACATACGTGATTTGTGACTTAGAGGTACAGGATGGTCATTGGTTCCTGCTGTAGTATCTACAGCACCTAAGGGTGATCTTAACCTTACTCCCACCCCAGTTATTCAATAGGGATACTTAATTAGGCTGGAGTATCTGACAGTAGTTCTTTCTGGTGCTCTGAATGTCTCATGCAGAGTGACAGCAATCTGAAGCACGGAGCACTAATTTTCAGCACTAGGCAGCTGAAAAATTTTTTAAATTATCCTTTATGGTTTCATTGCCGTACAGTCCTTTAATTCCACATACTTCTTGGAGTGTGGGTTAAAAACCCCTAGTAGTTACATGCTAGTGGTACACACAGATTTGAGACTTTGATTTTCTTCCATTTTGATATATAGGTGTAGATTTAAAACAATTGTAAAAGAAATAATTTAAAAGAGGGGAGATGTCTGCCCTAAGAGAAAAATGACACAACAGATTTGCTCTGAACTGCCTGGGATCATTTAAAACCAATGAATTAAAAACTAGATAGTTGGTGAGGGCTATAATTTACACTACAGAGGTGATAAAGCCTTTTGTGTTTGTATTTACAAAGAAAGCATTAAACTACAGTGATTTTTGATTTTTTTTTTCTTCCCACCAGGGAGAAATGTGAAACTCAATTTTACCCCCGATAGGTAAGGTGCTAATTTGTCTGACAAGTTGTTGGAATCTCAGCATGTTTGAGGTATCCTTGATGTATCAACACCTTCATGCTGAATGAAGGATGCCTTTAATGTGTAAATGTTTAGTACATATCCTATATCTCATTAGCCAAGAACAATACAAACCACACACAGTCAAGAAGGGTCAGAAACAAGCTCCAGTTAAAGAGAAAAATCTTTTATGTTCTAATTAAATGAGCAAACATTTGGAATACATCTCACTTACATATAGTTTATCAAAAAATACACTTGAAATTCACAGCCTAACTTGTGTCCTAAAGACCTGAGTATCCTGAATCAGAGTGCCATGTTGTAATGCTGATGTCTTAAAATTGTTCTTACTGCATGCAATATCACAAAATATTAAGAATAATAGAAGCAAAGCAGTTGTTAAAACCACAAAGGTATACTTTTCCAAGTATATCTTTCTGTTGTTAGTCTAAACCTTGGTAAGTTATAGGTAACTAGAAATTTAACTTAATTGGCTCTTTGTGAAAATGAAAACACTTCTAGGAAAAATTAAACCATTTTCTAGGGAAATACCATCTCCATTTGAATGAAAGGTAGAATCTCCAGTTTCATTTTCATTCTGTAATTTATAGCAACATCAGAAAGAAGCCAAGCCAGTGAAAAACAGATACTTTAAAGAAAAGCTGGTAGAAATGTATGCAACTGCATTGAGCTGTGACTCACGTGGAGAGCAGAGGGTTGCTGATAAGGTGGAGAGATCTCTTTGCTAGAGATCTTCTAATGTGACTTTTTGTGAGACAAGAAAAGTGACACATCTGCACGGTCACACTCTCAACTGGTTATCACTGCCATTTTTATAATTTTGGCTGGGATTATGCTGCGTCCCTTTAAAAAAGTTTTCCAGGCTGAGATGAGCATCTGGTTCAAGTACAACAGGACACAAAACTAGAATTTTTGCACATTTGCCTTTCTGGTTGTTACCTTTAATCTCCTCCAGGCTATAGTGCTTCAGACATTTGATATCATGGTTTTGATAAATACAATACAATAAAAGGAACAAAGGGCATACAAAACCTGAAATTTAAACATAGCAAAAAAATAGCTAGATTTTGGTACCATACAGGTAGCACAAGACCAGGAGGCACAGCTGAGTAGCACAGGCTGCTGAACAAGACCCGAGCATCAGTGGACCCTAAGCCCCTGCTGCGGAGATGGACAGGGAGAGACTGGTCTCCTGCAATTCATGGTCTCAAGAGGGTACTATGTTTACCCCATTTCTGACTTACTGCACAAGGGTATTAAAAACAAGGCAAAGGGTTCTTACCACAAAGCTATAGCTTATCTGACTAACAAATTCTGCTTCTCATCAGACCAAAATAGTATGTATAGACTCATTTACTAATACAATTATACTGACTATTATACTGAGCAATACAGAGCTTGATTTCATTGCAGTAGGTGAGTATGTCTGGGAAACAAGTGGTCTTACTTGTCTTGCATGGACTGCATTAAATATATTTATGAAAGGAGACTTAGAAAACCAAAATGTAGGCAAAGATCTTCTCGAAGTTGTCTTAAATATTCCCATCTTGAAGAATAATAAAAAAAATAATCTTTTGACAATCCTGATTACCAGTATCTCAAGGGAGAAAACATATTTTCAATACTGTGATTGAGTGTTGGAAGAATGGGTCTTGTTTGTAGTGCTGGTGAGATGCATAAAAATTATCTGCATCTATTTGCTTGTTATGCAACCTTTCAAACCTAGTATTTAAATAAATCCCCATGGTGAGTTTTATGAAATTTTGCAAAATCCTTCTCCCAGCCAAACGTGTTAATTTTCCAACTTTGTTTCCAAAATTTCTAACAGCTCCCTCTGTCCCGCACCAGAGCCAGGGTGAAATGGTGGGTACTTAGGGGCATTTAGGTCTGGGAGATTCAGACAGTTTGTCAGAGGTGGCCTCACTCTGCCTCCAGGGCACTCAGGCTCTCTGCTCCAGCTGTTCCCATTGCCCTTCCCATCGCCACTGCCCTCCAGCAGTCAAAGAGCACTGGGAAGCTGCTTGGCAATCCCCAGCCCTCACCTGGGCACGGCTGGCTGCTGTCACTATTTTCCCTTCCTGGAGCAGCCTGAACACAGGGCTGCTGGGCTTCTTACCAACTCCGTTACCTATTCCACCCTGGCTCTGGTTTAGGTGGGGCCTCTTGCTTAGTCTAGACCAAAGCATAAGGTGGGCATGGGCCTACGGGGAGAAACACGGAGCTTCTGCTTGATTTGGAGCCCCTGGAGGGGAACACCTGTCTCACCCAGTCCTTGCTGTGGTCCTCACCAGTACCCCTTCCTCCGCAAGCCATGTGGGCACACTGCTGTGCTGCTAACTTCTGGCTGACTGTATTCCGATGCTGCACAGAAGAGATTAAGAATCTCTTTTCATTACTATTTATCTACATTATACAAAATCAGCCTCATACTATTTGTCAGCTCAGTTGCAGCAGTGCCCTCATCCTGTGTATGGGTTCATTCCTTTTTTCTGCTTTTCTTTTCCAGAGGTTGATCCCTTTGAACTGCTGAAACCGGATGACTTGCAATCAATAGTCTGTAAAACAATAAGGTCAGCAGTGCGAAGATTCAGATTTTCTGCCTCTAAATGCAGACTGCTGTGCTGGGCCACTGAGGGGAGTCTGACCTAAGCTGATTGCCTGATAGAGGAACAGAGTGGGAGGAAAGGGATTAGAAATACCTGGAGAGATGTTGAATGGTTAATACAGTATCTGCCCACTTCACACAGATAGCTGGGGGAAATATGGCTACATAAACTTACAATAGATGTGACTGACAAATGTAATTTTCTTGTTAAATATTAAATCACTGACGGATCCTGTAACTGGAATTCTGAGCCCCATATGCTACACTGCAACCTTGAAAAATGATCAAGAACATTACAAGCCTAGCCATAAGGTCAGGTTTTCCAATGAAGGTGAAATAGGAGTCTGTTTTGGTTTGGATTTTTTTGGTAGGTTTTTTGGTTTTTTGGGTTTTATTTGTGTGTGTGTGTTTATGTGTGTGGGGTTTTTTAATACCAATAAGATTATATTTATTTGTTCTGGGCAAATCAAAATTTTCAATACTTACATGAATGGCAGAAGTGTTATAGGGTGACATGCTTTGATATGAAATGCAAGTTTGAATCCAGTTCCTAAGAGGAGCTAAATTCAGGCTTCTCAGCTGGATCTCAAAATAAAGCTGGCACAGCATCTCTGAACAATTTGGGTGACTTCTGTGCTGATGAACACCTTATGTGGGTTGCACAGAAACTGTCTGGTCCACATCCAAGTGAATCTATGTTGGCTAGCACATCCATTTCAATTTGGCTCCCCTGAATACAACAGGAGCTCACAGTCGCTCAATTGCACCCAAGTTTATGGTCTCACAAAAGAAAACAAATATAAGGATCAGACAGTCAATCAGTGCAATAACGTGGAGGGAGAGATTTTCCTCAGATTTTGACAAATGGGCATAAGCATGAGCCTAAGGAGTGCTGAGGTACTCAGAAATGGTACAGGCAGTTATGTCCACATAAATTTGCATCTGCTATTCTTCACTAAATAAGACCATATTTTGTGATATGTAAAAAATAAAAATATTAATTTGCCTAATGTGTCACTAGGGCTGGAATAACACTGATGGAGTAGCAGCGAGTGCCTGGGGTCAGCAAGTGAGCGGTAGAGCTATGTGGGGATGGTTATATGGGGCTGGCTCAGGGCACTGCCTCAGCCCCTGGGTTACAGGCAGGGTGAGTTATTCATAGTCAAGAACTTGCACAGAGCACTTAGCCCTCAGGAAAAAGAAAAGAAAGTGCTTTTTGACTGAGAGATTGAAGCTTCTTTTGTGGTTTGAGGCTATCATCTCATGAACATTTTGTACAAGAAATTATTGTTAAAGTGATTACAAGAGTCTTGTGGCAAGTATTCCAAGTTCATAAGATAAACCCCAAGTGAACCAGCCACAGCAGCTGGGTGACCTGTTTCTGTGTCTGGCTGATGAAAACTCTCTGAATTAGTTAGCTGTGTAAAATACTCATGATCATGAAGTTGCTGTACTCTTTACATAAGTTCACTGTGTTGGTATCAAATTCATGTTCCCACTACCAAGACAATTTACTAAGTGCTCTTAAATATTTCCATTGTATTAGTGTCTGGACCTCAAATCAGAAAATGTGCAAGAATTAGCCCATCCTAACAAGGTTCAATTTCTGCCTGAAATGAAATTAGCTGTCATCACCTCAAAGAAAACCTACTGTAATGAGGTTTTCCTGTTGAGAGTGACCAAAACAGATCATCATAAGAAGCACAACAAATAAGCAAAGAAAGAAAGAAAGAAAAGGCTAGGAAGATAGAGCAGGTATGTGAACACGTTTTTCATGGACATTTTGACCTTCTCATTATATTAATTTATGTCATACAGTTTCATGCCATACAGTTTCATGTCACAGTAGCAATATTCTTATCAGGAACAAAATTCTCTCTCTG
The DNA here is from genome assembly GCF_965140245.1 of Athene noctua. Classification (NCBI taxonomy): domain Eukaryota; kingdom Metazoa; phylum Chordata; class Aves; order Strigiformes; family Strigidae; genus Athene; species Athene noctua. The sequence continues at coordinate 25,063,314 of NC_134041.1, forward strand.
ACTTAATAAAATAAGGGCAAATATTTACATATTTAGCTTCAATATAGGTGCATGTACTGAAATTAGTGGGAGTTAGAGGAATTTAAATATACTTACAGATCTTGTGAGTGTTCGAGTCAAACAGTTTTTCAAATCCACAGATAAGGTTCTGGTTTTGTTAGGGTAATGATCATAGAATATTTGTCTACTCCTAATTGATAGAAGTAGATATTAATTTCAGATCTGAATCCAACCCTCAGATGCCTACACAACTATTGCTGCAGATATTGAGAAGATTTGCATGTGCAGAATTGTGAAATCAGACCTGGATCCTTGGAATTGCTCATTGGCCATAAGTGTATGCAAAGCAGAGCATTGCTGTTTTCCTCTGACTCCTTTTGTTTTGGTATTCCAGTAGGTGACGCTAAATGCAAACCCCTCAGAGCTGACCCTTCTACATTCCCACTTTCAGCTTCACTTTCTCAATGCTGTGAAAGCAGATCACAGTGTGATCTGCAAACATGCATAAGATAGATGAGCCACAATAACTGTTCGGGTATCATAGTTCATTAAAAAAGCCATATTTTGAAACAAAAATATAAAGATGTAAGAAAAGATAAATTAACGCTTTGCTTCTGTGAAGTATTTTGCCCCAAATACCTAAATGTCACTGTCTAAACAAAGCCACAGAATTTAGTGTCCTTATTTCTCATTAAGGGTGTTTGCCTGCATAGTGTTGGGATTAGCTAGTTAAGACAAAAATCATACTTGTTCCAGGTCGATATTCCACTCCTGTGCTGACAGGAAGGTCTGAAAAGCCAGAAAGCCTCTCCTTGTTTTTGGGCATCATTGAAGCATTGATGGTGCAAGTTCAGGTAGTAAGTGTCTGGAACGCTGAAAATGCTGCCGATGAGAGCTGGATGGGCTTCCTAGCTGCTCCAGCTGTTTCCCTGCCAGGTTCCTGGCAGCCTCTTGGGGTGCATTGGGATGTCCACGTGACACTGGGCCCATCATGCTGCCAGGACTCTGAGCAACACTGCAGAAGCCATGAGTCTGCTCCTGGGTATGGCTCCTCTGCTCCTTGCTCTTTCCAGATAGCAGATGCTGGAAGACAAAATTGCTCTTCCATCTCTATACTTTTCTTTTCCTGTCATATAGGGGCCTGCATATATTTAATAGATACATTCACAAACTGTCAGCCTTAGTACTATTATTCGCTTTTCCTAGATTAAGAAAACCTATTCATGGTTAACTAACGCTTCAGCTGATTTAGAGCACTGCAATTCATTGACTCAGCAACAGTCAAGAATATATCCCCTGGGCAGTTCTTTTCCCACAAAAGTTCTCAGGGCACAGAGGGTCATTTTCAAGGCTTGTGTCTATCTAAGGCATTTGAAGGTCAAGCCCAAGTGGTCTGTGGAACTGCTTCATACTCTGAAATAAAGTTTGTCCAAAACTGGTATCTCCTCATAAGGAAACAATATGTTGGATGTGGAGATAACACATTTCTGAGTGGCCTATTTCTCTAGGGTTTGCCCTAGGGGGCAAGCAGGGTGACCTTTGCACTCCTGGATAGTGGATCTTGGACACAATCTTTTTAACAAAGAAACTATGATCAACCAAAAAAAAAACCCCACAAACTTCCTCTTGACGTAAAATAAGGCATCCTGGCAACTCAGGCAGAGCCAAACTAATGTTGAACAGATCTTCATGGTTTTAATTCAGTTCAAACTGAAACTTCATGTGTGTTGACAGTACTCGAAGTAAAGGATCTTGTTTCAGATTTTCTAAGGAAAAACCTGAACAGAACTTGACAATAGGGCACTGGTGCAAGATTAATATTAGGTGTTAACTTTTCCTTAGGTACCTAAATGAAATAACGGACTGTTAAAAGCTCCTGCAACCCAGAGTTCCTCATGATGCTTGTGGAGATACTTTCAAATCTCTAAAATTTCAAAAAATGTTGCCAATGGCCTTTGAAGCCCAAATGGGAGCTGGGCAACACTGAGCCTGTGAGCAGCATGCAGCCCCCCCTGTTCTGCTCTGGTGGTCCCAGCACAGAGGAACCGCTTCAGTTCTCAGGGACAGTATTTGGTTGTTAAATTCATTTCTCTCAGGGGCCTTTCTCTCTTTTCCAGTCAACTTCAAAATGACAGGCAGAACCAAAATCCTATTCGATTAAAAGAAAGTGAAAAAGGGAGATGAACTCCTAGAAAACAAACAAAACCAGTTTGAGATTTTTACTTCAAAAGCACGGCAGTATTTTACCAGCAAGTACTGAATTCATTAATGCTTCTTTATTCATGCTGCTACCATTAAGAGTTTTTCAGTGTTACTGTTCAAAAGGTTTTAAAGAGCCAACTGTTTTACTGCTTTGAAATAGCTCTACCCAGGAGTGAATCTTTGCCTTCATTTTCAAAACAATCAGTTCTTCCATGTGGAAGCTATGCAAGTTCATGAAAGTCCATCAGTCTTCAAAGACAAAAAAATAACAGGCTTCCTTATTCTAGATCATTTTCCTTTCCTATTCACCATCCCCTTCCACATTTCTTTATTTGTTCTCCAACAGCAGTTACTATGGTCATGTGCTGGCTTAACACGCACATGCGTGCACTTGTGCACACAGATGAATAGGCCCAAAAAAAGGAGACCAGTACATTGTAACTCCCCTATATATTACTCTCAAACACATTTTTTGTTTCTCCTTAGTCTTCCTCTCTTCCTTTTCCTTTTCTCTTTCCTTTCTATCTGTCCGCCTTCTCTGCTAGCATTTTATAATGCTGTTAATTGCCCTGATATTGTGAATCCAGGCTTATTCTGAATGGCTTTCATTTCCAGTGTATCTTGACACTGAGCACTGGCACTGTTTTTTGTGGTGCCAGAGCCAAAGGCAGAAGCCCGTGACCTCTGTGAAGTTACCCTTAAGTCATTCTGGCCCCATTATATCCAAAATTAGGCTGTTATTAGAGTTTATTCCGTGTATGGGAACTGAGACCTAATCTAGAACATTAAGAAAGTGTCAGATGTGGGAGATGGAGTAAGAAGCATGCTTTTGTTCTGAAATGTGGGAGTCCCACCAGAGCAGACCACTGCAGAAACACAAATGCAAATGAGCTCAACTACCTCAGCATCTCTGATGGGCATTTAAGTTGGTTTTCATGACTTTGGCACACAGTGTTACCCAGCTACTTTGGTTAGTAATGTGAACAGAAAGGAAGCAAGAAACACTAATGCAGTGTAGGTAGCATAGTTAACATCACTCTGTGATAAAACATTGTGCACACTAACAAACTGACAAACACATCAATTCCGTTGGAAGATTTCTGTCCTAAACTTTTCTGTAGCTTTCAAATATGCTGCTTTACAGTCACAGTCTTTATGGGGAAGCAAGCTGCAAAAACATTGAAGAAATAGTTTATTGGGATTAAAGTAAAGAAAAAAAAAGTAAAATAAATGTGGAAAACCTAAGTGTGGATGGAGTTGCAACATATTTCAGAGGCTCCCACTTCTGACTATGGTGATACGAAAAGCTTTTTTGGTAAGTAGCCATACACATGGGTGGCAAAGGCCCAAATCAAAAGATTTTGGGGATATTTCCAGGATGATTGTGTCATAGGAGGTACTATTTTCAAGTGAAGATAATAAACAAATAGTAAATTCCGAGGGAATGGTTTTCCTTTACTAGTAGATTAAAGGATCCAAGGAACAGGATCTGTTTATAGGAACTGTGTATAAAACCTCTGAAATCCGAGCAACGGGACTTCAGAGCAGTGGGTAAATGACGAGTTAATTTTTTTTTTACCAAATCTGGGTTTGGTAAAAGCAACCTACAATTTCTGCTCCCTCTGGGTAGGCGGCTGCAGCACCCACGGCGCGGGGCTGGGGGGGGCGGCCGCGGGGCCCGGGCCGATGGCAGCGCCTCCACCGCCACCTCGCGGCCGGCGGCGGGAGCGGCCGGGGTTTCGACGCGGGTGAGGGAGTTAGAATATGGTATACGTAATGGACACAAGTAATGCCAGGCGGCTTTTAGAAGTGACTTTTTACTGGGAAAACCCACAGCTATATCTTGTCTGGTTTCTGTTCTGTCAACTAGTTTCCCTTTAATACCTCTGTTTGATGCAAAACTCCGTTTGCTTTCCACTAAATCCTCTGGATTATCTTGATTAATTGCATAATTAGAGGAGCAGAATTGGGTCCTAAATTACCAAAACCCATCCAAACTGTCACTCATTTTCATTTTAACTGTATCTTCTGTAATCACGTTGTTATGAAGAGGCCGTGATACTCTGACACAATACAGCAAGACAAAATTCAAGCATTATTTTTTAAATCTCTTTTATCACTCACTTGTATTGTACCGACTTGAAAAAGATACTGAAAGTGGAAGGCAGCGTGCCTTCTAAAGACAGGCTTTATGACTTTAAAATGATAGTCTCCTAAAATACAGAGCTGATCTATAGAAAAACAAGTAAAATAACAAACTACACTGCACCTCAGTTGTTAAACTGCTGCTGTCAGTCAGATAATTCCACAAGCTCAGAATAAAAATGTTTTGACATACAATCTTATGCACACTTCAGTAATACTTACCTAACAGGAATTTTCAGCCACAGAACTATTTCCAATCCCTTAGAATCATGAAAATTTCAACGCGATACAAGCCCTGTTGTAAAGGGCACCCTGTCAATGACAGCAGTCACCAGAACAACTCTGTAAATTGCATTGTACAGAACAGTCGTGTACTATACTACTGTTATCTTTCATAATAAAAACCAGCTTATCACCAGGGACAGAAGGCTTTAGTTTCTTACAAAAAATACCATCAGACCAGACAGTGCTTGTAATTGGAAATTTAGGGTCTCCCAGTTGCCTTTGGCTAGTTGAACTCTGTTAAGGCTCCAGCCTGAGCAAAGAGGTCATGGTTTACTTTGGGCAATTACTGAGCTAATGGGTGCCCACCTTGTGCTTAGCCCCACAGGCATCCACAGCGTCCAGCCCAAGCAGAGTCTGACGCAGCGATTGCATCCACAATTGCTCGGTTCCCAGCTCCAAAGGCAACAGAGACCACAGCCCCCTTCACAGTCTCTCCAGCTGCGTTTGTAAAGCAGCTGGACTATGCACAGGAGCTCTGCTGATCCAGGCTCTCCACCACACTCCTGTTTCAAAAGGCATGCAGGGATGTGGTTTCGTCTCTGAGTGGAAGAGATCTGTAAATGATTTGAAGGTTCAGAGTTCAGGGGTGGTTTGGAAAAACACCCGTCGGGCTGCAATGCCCGTGGGGGAACCGTCTGGTTAGATGGGGTGTCTCTGGGTATTTCTGGCATTTCACCTCCTGACTGAAGTCAGGAAAACTCGAAGAAAGGAAAAATATGGAAAAATACATCCAGACACTTCCAAACTTGGAAACCAGTTTCCTAATGTTTAGTCAAAGGCAAAAGTCAGTTCTTGTTTTATCCACCAGTCCCTCTTTGGACTAGAAAATAGTCAGTGCAGTTTCCCTTAAAATATCAGATAGGCAGCATAAATAACTGCCCAAGACTCAGAGATATGACTAATTTCTATTCATTAGGCATGTGCAACATAAATAACTACTTGTTTCGCTACTCATTAATTACAGTGAGATGCCTCCAGCTCTGTCACATGCATCCAGGTCTGTTTCCACACTGTCTCCTTCGAATAAATCCATGTCACTCTGCAGACTTGTACCACTGAGAGGAAACGGGAAGGGCTGTGCACCATAGGCATCCCCCTCCGCCTCGGAAGCTCTGGTTCCTGGGGATTTGAGAAGAATGACTCCAGGGGGTAAGATGCAGCCACTATTTTTGTTACTGGCATAATATCTCGCGTCTGAAGTACAATTCCCAGACGGCTTTCCTAAGCCATCACATTGCAAATACTTCTGGGGAGTTCCGTAATTCACCTCAGCAACGTATGTAAACACTACTTGATGGATGTCTTTAATGCTGTCTTCCTGCTTCCAGGATTTTCACTGGGTTGCTGTTTCAGTGTTGGAGTTTTCCCTGGGGCTGTGCACAAGTTGCCATGCAGCCGGGGGCAGGGGAAACCGTGCCATTTCAGTTCAAGTTCATTACAGGTTTTTGAGTGAAACATGCTTTTACTTTTTTTTTTTTTTTAAAGAAAACACTGAGTCACAGAAACTTAAGCTTACATATTAAATGGATTGATTTTGAGGGAAGAGTTTCCCAAACAAGGTGGACTTTCTGTATATAAAAAAAAAAAGAATTCTTCCCTGATTAAGGTACTTGTGTGTGTGAGTCCTGTAGTCAGGAAAGCACAGTGAGTTGTGAAATAATAGTCATTGAACCTGAAAGGGAATCAAGCAGGGCAAAGATCTGAACCTGCTTTGCAGACTAGTTTCCCAATCGTTTGTTCATGATCTCAGTATATCCTGCTTGTGACAATCCATTTTGTAAAGCTAATTAAAAATTCAGTAAGTCAGGGAGAAAACACCCATAAGCCAGCAGTTATAGCAACTGGGTGACCTAAGGACCAGTCATGCTTAAACCCTCTATTCAGGCTGGTCAGGGGAAAGACTTGTCTACAGGTATCTCCCATACAATGAACCTAGGGGTGCTGTTGTGCTCAGCATGACATGGAAGAAAACTCAAATGCCTCAACTCTTTTTTTGTGGTACAGAGTTCCTTGTTTCTACCTACCCCTATGTAATGGAGATGAATAGAATTGAAAATTGGGATGTCTATTTATAGTCTCATTTTTCCCTCCTACATCTCTCCTGTGTTTAAATGCTCTACTGTGTGTTCCACAATTGCCGTGAAAAGACTAATTTTGTTTAACTTCAAAACTAAAGCCGGTGGGAACTGGGAGCCGGTGGGATGCCCTAAAAGTAATTATATTAACAGAAAGTGGTGATGTGAGGTCAAGGGGAAGTGCAGGACCCAAGTGTTCAAAATACCATCAGCTACGTCACAAAAACAGATGTGCTCTGTTACTCCTTTCTGCATATGGGGAATAGTCTCAAGATCAGGGTCTACTCTGAACAGCTTGAGAAAGGTTGTTGTCCTATTCTTCTATTTTCTGCTTCTCCCCCCTCCCCTCCTGCCCTGCTTGGTTTTCTGGTGACTGTGACAAACCTTCAGAAGTTATTCTACACTAATTCTGCCTGGTTTAAAAAACCCCAACCAAATAAAAAAGACATCCTCATCCTAAACTGCTTGGAGGCACCAGGTGAGCCTATGGCAAGTGCCTTAAGATATACCACACCAGCCAGACCTGCCTCGTGGCAAGAGGCTTTGGCTTAGGGCAGAGAGCAGTGGTGGGCTCTGCCCTGTGCTGTACTGCCCGTTGACAGCAGCTCTCACACAGGAGGGAACAGCACGGAGAGGAGCAGCTCAGTACCACTGCCACACAGCTGCCTGTCGTCAGCAGTTCCTAGCTGTCAGTGGGACATTCAGCATCAGCTCTTCAGGTGATGGGCTGAGCTAGGCGGTGGCAATTTTCCTTTAGCCTCAGGAGCACAAGGGGCAGGGGCATCTCTCGGGCTCCTACTTGTGGTAGTTCTTCTGCTGGACTCTGCAGGTGGCTCAGTGAGCACCACAGGGGGAAGCTAAGATCAGTTTTTAACAATAATTTTAAGTTATGCTGTTCTAGGCTTGTGCCAGACCTTAGTGTTACTCTGATGAACACTGTAGAGGATGTACACATGCATAAACTTGATTTACCAGGAAATCAAAAGATTATGCACATTTATAACCAATAATCAGAAACATAACTATTTATCTGTTGACAGAGAAGCGGTATACAAGAATCCTACAAATCAGACGGTCCTGCCTCTAGCAACCCAGCTCAAGGCCCTCTTTTGGCTCTAAGGTGAAGCCCTGCCTAACTCACTGCAGCCTTAGAGAGGCGGTGTGCACTGCCCAGCTGCCACACTTCTGTGTTGACTTGAAGCAGCAGGACCGTGTGCTGTTGTGCTGGGCTTTGTTCCACGGAGGTAGGCTCTCTATTTAAACCATCTGTTGAATTATAACCGTGTAAGTAGAAGGAAAACTAAAACATATTTCACTGGGTTCTAGAAAAGCTGTGAATGGATGTCATTTTTATCAAGGTTTTATGTGCCCTATCCAAACACAAAACAATTGTGCTGTACCATCAGATTTAAAGTGAGCTGTTGTATTACATGTCTAGAGGTGACTGCATCAATGGTGGTGTGCACAGTTTGTAGTCCTTGTCTCAGGATTCAAGGCTGATGCTCAGAGATGAGCTTTTGGGTGGTGGAGAAGAATTGCTAGGACTAGAGCTGGACATTTGATTTTCAGAGGTATGATGGGCTATTTCTAGTAAGTTTTAAGGCCAGTCAGAATGAGCTCTTGATGTTCAGGTAGCAGCAACACAAAATTCTGTGTTTTTCTGATTCACCCAAAGTTAATATGAGTTTTGTAAACAGGTCTTGCTGCTGGGATTAGGGCTGATATTCTCCCAAAATCACTGCAGTTGTATCTTTCTTCTGTTAATTAGGTGGCATTTGTGGCTAGAAACCTGAGCTAAACAGCATGAGAAGTGTGGTGTGTTAGTGCTGGGCCAGAGTGCAAAAGATGTCTTGGCTCACAGCTGTAACGCCGTGCCTGGCCTTGATTACATTACCAAAGCTCTGTGGGACATAGTTCTCTATTGGAAAATGGGAATAAGCAGTATTTTCCTATCACAGAGTCGTACTACAATTGGCTACTAGCTCAAGTGTGTTATACACGTGAAAATGCACTAAACTGCTCAGCAAGCTCCACTAGCTAATTGTGTTTTGGATGTGAGTTTTTCTAGTGCCACTAACTAAATTCTACTGTAACAATTGCAGTGGTCCATTTTCTGGTCCTTCTTTAACTTTGCAAGTCTGTGGAAAGGAAGTTTCTTTTAATATGTGTGCCAGGCTTGGCAGCACTTTCATCAGGAAGGGAACTGAACGGCCAAGATTTCTGCCAACATGGGCTGTGGAAGAGATTGTGAGATTTTTGCTCTCTTCAAATCAGTAGTGCAGTTTAGCGTACATTTGTACTTGAGCCTGATTTTAATTCAAATCTTAGCTTCACATACTGTAATTTTGTCTTTTCCTAATTAAAAAATACAGGTAAAGCAACACAGAAACAGGAAGAAAAGGCCTAGTCAGGAGAAAAAAATGCCTTGGTACTAGAGAAGTGAGGGCACCTGACAGGCTAACTCCTGGTGTTCGCTCTTGCTCAGCTACAGTGAAGGCAGATGAAGGATAAATTGCTCAGTGAGCAAATGTCTTGTTTTCTCTGTGACTCCACCCCTTCTGGGCATTCTGCCCTGTCCCCACCCCTTGCACTTGTCTGCGTGTCTTAATGGCAGTAGTCATGCAGCTGGTAATTTATGTGTCTGAGAGAGAAGATTTACACAGAGCCTTCCCTTCAGTTATTCAGAAAATTTGAGATATAGTATGTATGTGATTTGTTAGGTCCCAAACTCAAATTTAAAAATACAAATTTCTTCAGGGCTGGGCTCCAGTGAAAGAAATTTTAAAAAGAGTAATTTCAACTATAAGTTAGTTCTTAGGTCCTCATTTTACACCTAGTTACAAAAGTTTGTCTTCAAAATAATACAATGCCTATTGTAACATAAGCACACAGTCATTTGGCTTCGACTGAGGCAGTTTGATGTTCTGCTCTGGGAGACAGACGGAGCTGATCCAGTTACTGAAACCTACTTGATTCAGTTGGTGTCTTGTGTCATAAACACGAATTGTTAATTTCATATTACTCATAACAGGCGCACTGTGAATGTTTGCAGAGTTTATAGGATATCAGTTACAAATATGATTATACCAGCCATTCCTCAGGACTGACACCAGTTTCAAATTAGAAGCTGATAGGCCTCACCTGCTCCTGAGTTCACTGATAGGTCACCTTCTTGTCATTTTGGCTGACCCCCATCAAAATGACATCTGTGTTCATAAAGGGACAGCGAGGGACTCGAAGTTGTTAGAATTGTTGAAGAATAAGAATAAGGTGTCATCTACTCCAATAACGTAGCGCTCAACTTTGGCCTTTCAGACGGCTTGATGCTTGCAGCACCTGACAATGTTTCCAGATACAAGAATAGCTGGATCGGAGGGTCAGCAGTTGTTCCCTATTCTACCCATGGATGCTAGGCATTCAGCTCAGCTCTAGTCATAGGGTATAGACAATCCCAGAGACATGAGGAAAAAGCTTGTAAAATGCCTTTTTCTTTTCTACAAATAGGAGCAGGACGTTAGGATAAACAAACATTCCTTTCAGAGGCCATTGTGAAACATCCATTTTTAACAAAACAGTGTGTGACAGACAAAAGATAAATATTATTCAACAAACAACTGGATAAAAAAAATTCTTTTTTCAATGTCTTGGACATTTTCATTAATTTGTTTACAGGCCATTTATGTAGATGCAAACTGTAATTTTATCTGTAAACATCCTGACTCTTGAGAACCTATTTCATCAAAACAGAAGATTCTTTGTATTCACTCAGTGTAATGGAGGTAGGTCAGTCCAATTCCTATATCCTGATACTTCTCAAAACTAGGAAAATGTGCATGCATCTTCAAATACAGACTTTGGGATTACCTCTTATTTCTGCCATTAAACAAGTGGAAATGTCAGATCCAAGCAATTTCAGACTTTGCAGGTTAAAGATTTGGGCTCCCCTAGATTTTAAGTTTACTAAATAATCATCTAATATACATGTACCACCTATGAAACAGTTGTACAGCTGTCTTCTTATGACTTGGGTTTTACAGGAAATCAAGTATGTATGTATATAATCCCATAGAAGTTGCCTGAACTATTGCTCTGTGTAGAGAGGGAAGGTCTCTTGAGTTGTGGGATGTTGCGAGCTCATGTACACAAGGGTGGTGGGAAAAGAGGACAGACGTATTTGTGAGAAAGTAGGCAAGGATAAACAAGATGTTGAACTACACTTTGCCAAATGAAGGGCTCAGAGCAGCCAAGGAAAATCTTTTTGTTTTCCCCTCACTAAATTAGACCTTTATTTTTGTCTTAGGTACTGCGGCTAGCAGAGCCGTAAGGACATTCAGTTATCATAGCTGCCATCATTCTTTGAAATCTGTCCTTGATTTTATTTTCTGTTCCAGGAAATATTATAGTATTGTTATTTTATCTATATTAAATAAACCTAGGGCCAGATTCCTTATGGTGTAAACAAGCATGACTTCAGGAAAGCAATGCTGATTCATGCCATCCGAGTGTCTGATTCTTAATATAAAAGGGAACATGTTACAAGAGAGTAAACAGAAGTAAACATTTGTTATAGAAACTCATGTCATCAACATAGATTCCCCCTACAGCATTCAGCAGGAAAAAAATAGCTAAGGTAGATTTACAGAAGCCATCCCCTTTTTTTTAATTATTTGGATATTGATCATTTTTAATCTTCTTCTCAGAACAACTGGGAGATCTATTATAGCTTGAGCCAGCCACGAAAAGCGGGTCTGTTCTTTAACCTGCACCAATTCACTTGGACATATTTTATATCTCCAGGGATTCAGCCACGAAGTCCATTAGAGCATCAGATGCAGTGAGGTCAAATCAATTGTCCATACTGCAGACAAGGTAACCATCATTTACTGTAATTCTCCCCCGTCATGGTAGAGGAGAGGAAAGGTTAAAAGCTGTATTACCATGAGGCTGTCTCATCTATCTTTCAGTATATTGATAATACCTAAACATTGCTTAAAGAACTGAATGTACAATCTTAAATCTGTGTTAAACTGAATTTAATAGTTAGATTGTGAAATCAACAGATTTGCTTATGATTCTTTCTTCATAGAGGAGCAGAAAAAATACCACTACTAAAACAAAACCCCCAAAACTTTAAATATATTGTCATGTCTGATACAACACATCCAAAGCTATACTGAACGTTCATCTCGGGATGACCTGAATGACTGCTATTTATCCTTCCCTACACATAGATATATTTACCTATGAAGTAATTTGCTGTCATCTCTTTAAGCTGGAGATGCTACGACAGTCCAAAAACAAAAGAGGAAGTAAATTCAGGATGTATATTTTGCACTGTAAATCAAGTCCTTATGTGTTTGAACTCTAGGATGGGCAATAATAATTGACTGAAGCAATCACTGCTGTGGGAAAACAAACGTCCTGGCGGTGTTGCATCTGAAGGTCAAACCTGATGACATAGTAAGCACCTGAACTCTCACTGACTCCTGGGGAGGTGGCGGGTGCTGAGCACCTCCTGGAGCTTGCCTGGCAGGGACAGATTTACACAGCCACTGGGGCCGGGGATAGGATGCTTTTTCGCTCCTACCTCCCTCTGTTGGGTCTCCAAAGTCATTTATTTCCATTACAGTGCCATGGCATCTCTCTGACTCCTGCGCTCCGTGCGTTAACTGCATGAAACCAGAGAGAAAATGCGGTTCTGTGCCAGGGACTGTGTATTCCTCCTCCTCTGAACAATTGCACTGGGGCCCTGGTTAATGTCACAGGAGCTGATGTGGACTTAGCAGAACCGTGCCCAGCCCTGCCACGCAATGTGAGAGCTATGGCACCGTGGCCTGGTTCTTGTAGGACTCCTCTGCTGAAGTGGGAAGTGATAATGAAGCTCAGATTTATTCACTTGACTGGCCTATTTGCCTTTTCTAGGTTAATCTTTTCTCTTCCCCTGAATTTCTTTAATCCTGAGCTGTTTTCATTAAGAAAGTGATTGAATGAAGGAGCTATTGAGATTTCCTATATTCCAGAAATCTTTTCAGAGCTGTGGAATTAGTAAATTTATTTTTTTGTGTTTCAGAAGCTGAGTTGCTGAGCAAAAATACACATATATTTAAAATAGAGACAAAGTAGTAAGAAACAGAAGAGAGTCAAACACTTTTCCTCTAGTATAAGTGTACCAGAGATATTTCTGTGTCTGTCATACATTCATGATACTCTTCTTGGGAAAGTGGGATGACTTTAGCGGGAGTATATGAGTTGGTGTAGGTTACAGATTAATAAATACTTTTATTATGAAGCCTGTTTTTAAAGTTTTAGTTAGGGCTTAAGGCCCAGCACAGTAAATTCTAACTTCAGATAATGTGGATATTCAGTAACCATAAAAAGAAACTAGTAAAAGTTTTGCGTGTGCTTAAGGAGAGATAAATGTGCTTTAGATTAGGTGTTACATACCATTCACTTAACTGAGTTTTTTCTTCTCTTCACTCTTTTTAGGATTTGCCTTAGCACAGACTCTGTGTGGCTCCTTTTCCTCAGTTTGTGTTAGCCATCATTTCTGAATTCATCCCTATGAAGGGATTCACGGGTCCTTTGTTTATCCTCACAACAGTGCAGATTGGCATTGCATCATTAAATAAAAAAGTAATGTCACCACTATAAATACATACTGGGTAACTCTTTACAAAATTAAGCACTAAAACAGCTAAAGCTTTTTCGTTTTAATAAAGAAATTCAGAAATAAATAAAGGGAATGTAAAGCTAAGAAAGAAAGAAAGAAATTCAAGTCTGGAAAGAAATGAAAGGTTAAAAAGGTGCTTTCCTTCATAATAGCACAAAATTAAGACTGCATGCAGCTTGCATGGTCTGTTGCTTTCCCTGTTCTGGAGTACCTCTCAGATAGCTTGCAGCTTAGTAGTACCGTCTCTGCTGGTACATATTCTGCAATGCTAATTCAGAGAATAGTCCACTGGGTTATTTAAGTGAAACTGGAATCTCAAAACAGATCAGAAGCCAAACAACTTTGCTGTTGTTTAGCTTCAACGGATACCACAGTCTTGACTGAAAAGAGCACTGAACTTAATAGAAAGGCTTTGGATCTGGAAAAATGCTTACTGAAATCAATGAGGGAAAGAGCTTTAACTCCAATAGTTAACACTTCATTCTGGCCCTTTTTTCTCAATAGATACAAACATTGGCTCTGTAATGCCTAGTCATTCTTTCAAGATCAATACGACAAACCTAAACTGTGCAATGGACGTGTGTTTACTATCTGCTGTGTTAGCATTGCAAGTCAGATCAGACTTTTGAAAAATAAGTATTTGATTTTACAGTAATTCCACCCTGTGCAGCAAATGTATTTTTAAGGAATCTGTTTAACCAGGAAAATCACTAAGGAATTCCTCAAGAGTTATATATAGCTCTTAGTTGACAGATTTCCTTAAAGAACTCCTTTCTCTATGTCTACGGTAATTAAAGTGAAAGTCGTCCTTTGAGTATTTGCCGTTGGCAAGATAAATTTAGTTTAATTTTCTCCAAATGCTAAAGAGTATATAGTTATGGGGAAGTAGTTAGGTCATGTAAACATGAGAGAGATTCAGATTCTGTGAATTTGCCATAAGGTAATATATTCAAGCAGACCCTTCTGATCCTGCTGGTCACTCTGAGGGAGTGTAGTAATTGCTTGCTTGTTGGGTCAGTAGTCAGTGTCCTGGAAGCCGAGTTAATGGCATGACAGCTGTGGCGTTGCAGAGAACATCAGTGCAGGGCTCTGGGAATAAAATTCTCCTCTACATAACCAAAAAAGGCAGTCCTGATTAAAAATTTTAAAAATGGTGACATTAGATAGAACTTCTCTGAAAACATGCATGAAACAAGCAGAAGTGTGTTTGTGAGCAAGTCTTAACCTGGGTGCAGCTTCGGTTGCGTCTCAGCACGACGGTTTCACATTAAAGATGAAACACAAAAGCTCTAGCAGGAGGTTACCAACACGATATTTTCTTCTGAAAAGTAACTTTCTCTGTTAAAATTAAAATAATTATTAATGAAAGACATCTTAACATCTATATAAAAATGTTTCCTACAGTGCTATAGGCCACCAGAGAAGACTGTATGGCCCCTTCTTTCTTTTTTTTTTTTTTTTTTAATAGCAATAAATAGGGTGAAAATTAGTAACTGTAGATTGCCTGGAGTTTCTTGGCATTTACAGATAATTTCAAACTAATGTGGAGAGTTTTGGAGGTTCTCTTGCATAAGTATGCACCTCCACAGAATGCATTTTTAGTGATTCATTTTTGCCTTGTGCTGAAGTCCCTCCTACTTGCCCCAGTCTGTAATATATCATCCTCCAATATGTCACTGGGAAGTCTTATTTATAATGGATTATCCAGTAATATTTTCTATTTGAATCCCTTGCCTTGGTGCTCTCTGATGTCCAACCTGAGTGAATCACAGAAGAAAGTTGGTGCCCTCAAGCTTTCATAGGGCTATTTAAGCCTTTTGAGTCTGAAATAATGTATGAAAGATATAAACAATTCAAGTTGGATATACAGTTTTAATTTCTGCTGAATTCCTGATGTTCAAAACATGAAAAAGCACTGGTGTTTGTGACCAGATGAAAATAAACTAATTTAAAAAGAACACACATACAAACCAAAACTGATTAATTAAATCTTTTGATATTTACTTTGGGATTGGATTTTGGGCGGAAATTTGTTGTGAAAGTTCTTCAAAGGCTGAGGAAAAGGCACAGCAACCAATGAGGGAAGGTTCTTGCTTTACACAGATCCATCTGCCTTATGGGTTTGTTATTAACTGCCTTAGATGAAGATTAAAAAATCAATGCATATATGTCCAAACCAGCAAAGCAGTGAGAAAATGTATCAAAATGAAACTATCCTGAAGGATCTTCTATTATTCTACAAGTTCAGTTTAAACCAATTTGTGAGATCAATTCAAGGGCAAAATTTACGAAGATTTTGAAAATCACAAAAGCAGTAGAAATCTTTCCATTGATTAGAAGAAAAAAATCTGTTTGATTTTGTCCTCAATGTCCTCACTTCCAGCTCTGAGTTCAGTGCTGATATACTCTGCTGCTGAATGGAAATCTGAATGAGAAATTGACTTTAAACAACAGTGATTAACATTTATTTTCATTACTGAAGCTGAGGAAAATGCAAGTTATGTGACAGGGAAAAGTGATATTATTGAAATGGGAAACATTTATGTAAAAAAAATGTAAAACATAGGAAAAAACAAGGAAATTATATGGTTTTAAAATATTTTTTTAACCATGCAAGATATCCCTTTCAGCACAGTGTGGGATATAACATTAATCTTATTTGTCTGTGATCTAAAAAACTATATATTTCCCTCATAGTCAGGACTTACTTTGCTACATTACCTCATTTTTACCCACAGAAGCCAAACTACTAGATTTTTGGAGACTGCTAGCAATAAATTTTTTTCTGTGACAATTAGTTCATTATTAATCTTGACCATCTCTCCAATGAACTCATGAAGAACCTTAATACTGAAAAGCACCTCATAAATCATTTACAATAGACCTGAAGGAATATTGAACATTTGTAAATATGACCTCCCTTTGCAGGATTTGTCTCTTTTAGCTTTTCTTTCTGAACCTTTGCTACAATTATCTTTAAATCTCCATGAAAGAAGCCAAAGAAATGGGAACTCAGGTTTGTAGTAATATTAGTCATCTTACTAATGGATATTCTATAGCTTGTCCGTTTTTCCACTTCCTCTTACCTGGTCCTTTCATAACTCAGACAGTCAGACAGGCCTCTTAAATACCCTTTGGTTGGAGCCAATGGGTCTTACAAATGTAATTTATACAGTAGTTGATGATTTAAATGGCAAAACCCCAAAATCTTGTGCTTTTTAAAAATGTAAATCTGTCTGGATCTCATTAATGAAGGTTCTTGACTACAGGAGAAACTCTCTCTTCCTTTTTTCGGGAAAACCATTCATTTATTCATGAGATTCAGCTCTTCTTTTCAAAAACTACTTTGGAATCATGGTTTTATCTGTTGTTTTATGTCCGGTGGACTCAGCTGAAACCTTGCCAGTGGTGACATGTAGGATGCCGTCAGTGGTGAGACATCAGGATAACCACACTGTCAAGACAAACAGTGCAACAGGAGGTTTAATAACACGGGAATTCCAGGGAAAAATGCATTTATCTGACTGCTGAGACTGAAACTTCTAAGCATCCTTAAAAAATCACATTCAAAAAAAGGGTTGTAAAGGGCAGCTGCATATTAGGGCCAAGCCTGTGCCCATGAATAAAAAATTTGCTACTTTGCTATCCCATTCTCACTGTATGGAAATCAAAACATACCAACTTTGCCTTAGCCATGATATCTAAGAAATCCTATAAGAATGATGGGTGAAACGAGCTTGCCTTCAGTTGGGAACAGCTGAGGCTACTTGATGGTAAAGAGCTTGTGTGTTAATGTGTTCATAAAGCTATCCTGATGCAGGTTGTCAAGTAGTTTATAAGTAGGGCCATAACTGTAGGAGATATAAGGCTTCACTTATCTACACCCTGCATAAATTTTGGCAGTTATTATTCACTGAACGTCCTAAATGAGAATTGACTCATATTGGTGCCTAAGTCACATTATTTCAAAAGAAGGTGACGAAGCCTGTGTGAAAGATTCTATAGGAGTGACAGGTTTATTTTATTTATTATAATTTTATGAAATCCACCAGTGTCTACACCTTTTCTTTTGCATTTGGGATAAGGATATCTGAGAAGTCCAGGGCAAAGCAACATTGGTGGTGTTGCTTTTTGCCTCATCCTGCTCTGTTTAGTACAGATTATGCATGTGTGCTTGAGGAGCTCCTATTGATATTTCAGATCTCTCAAGACATCACTGACTACACCAGATTTTGTTGACATACCTGGCATCTGTTTTGGAAGGAAACAGATTTTCTTTAAGAGGTTTTACTTTTTTAATGGAGAGAAGTCCTGGGAAACTTCTTCAGCGAAACTTCTTCAGCTTGAAGGATCTGACAAGATTCGAGACAGATTCCACTTGCTTCTTCTTCGAGTTAAGTACAATGTATTATAATGGCATTGGAAATGTTCTTAAAAAAAGGCATAGTCCACTACAGTAAATTCAAACTTAGCTCACTGGTTCTAACTCACATACCTGCTAGTCTGAAAACAAAAAATGAACGATGTCTTATTTTTCAGCTAAATGTTAGAATTAGAAATGGCTTCTGCCTTGTTTCTACTTCTTGTCTTTTTGGGTATGTGAGGGAGAGAATGAGAACAAGACAAAGATATCTATAAAGAGAAGTGGAGTATTTCTTTGTGATCAGAAAAGAGATTATTTACTCCTTCTAGGTGTGCAATTTTTGGTGGCTTAGTTGATGCCATCATCCCTTACTTTTCAAAGTTCTTAGCTGTCAAAGAACAGGGAGACGTTATTATAGATGCTTTCCTCTATTCTCCACTAGTACACAGAAAATCTGCTACTGTGGATTGCAAGGTTTGCACTTGCAGTTGCCCCTTCTCATCCACCACTGTGCCATTTTCTGATTCCCATGTTGTCACAACCAGGTCATGGGGAAGGTGCTGTTCAAGAAAAACAAAACGGTCATTCTAACAATGACCAGCAGTAGTCCAGATAAAGGATCTTCTAACAATTTCTTAAAGAACTTTGTTTTGTACAACAGATATAAACACAAATTTAATTAAATGTTATTGAGTTTTGTATACAGGAAGAAAGGGGACATAATTTTGCAAGTGAAGAATAATGCTTCTGTATCTAGTTCAGTTACAGAGACTTCAGATTCCTGCTGAAGAAGGAAAAGAGTCAGATGCCCTGCAGTACTGTAAGAGTTAGCAAGGAATTTTCCATCTCCAAAGAACAGCAACAAAGAACCCATTAGACTTGTCCTGGAAGGCTGAGTGCCCTGTCAGCTGAATCTTCACACTAGAATGACAATATTTTAAGAGCTATACTATACAAAAATATTTTGCATTTAAAACATATGCTTAATACCTGGCATATTGCTTGTTCCCCGTGTGTTATTTGATTAAAAAGGAACCTGTTGAAATATGTTCTCTGTGGTATTGTGATAGGAGGATTACAGAGACTTTAGTATATGCCATTTCATCATCCTTCTCAGCCAAAGCACAGACTCTTTTGGATGACTGCTGTGTTTGTTGGATACTGATCTGTATACACCCCAGTTGTTGACTGTGATGAGACCTTTTATGAGCAAAACAGGACTTTATTCCCCCCACAGAGATTCCTTGCTGATATTCCTACTGTGCTCAGCACTTGGCCTTGCAGCATCTTGCTTGCATACTGCTAGTATGCATCTTCGGGTTTCACTGAGAGATTATGAGATAATGGGATACTTTGATGAGCCTTAAAATTAAGATATAGAGTGCTGTGCTTGCTTTCTTGACTCACTTGATCACATCAGCTTCTGGTTTTAAAATTATGGTGTATTTTAGGGAAGTATTACAAAATCCTGAGGTAAAATATATTTCTATTAATACTATGTCCAAAGAAAGAGACAAAATAATGAAAACTCTACTGACAGAAGACTTCCTCCATCTCTTATTTGCTCTTCTTTTCATCTTCAGCACCTGTATTATTAAAGGACAATATATTAATCAGACATCTCACAAGCCAGAATCCTATGTAGCTTGATCACTTTTGGGGTAGAATTTAGCTAGACTACCTAAAAATGCTTATAGGTCTCTATGGATTTGTGCTGAATTTATTTAATACAAAATGTAATATAAAAAGCCCTCTCTGCAGTTAATTAGCCTCCAGGTTATTGCAGGCCCCAAGGCATTGTATTGGAGTTGTCACTGCTACTTGCAAAGATCAGCAATATTTAATTCTTGTGTTACACAAAGCAGATTGTGTGTGCTTATCTAGCTAGTGTTAATTCATTGTTTCTAGGCTCTAATATAATTTTTAATTTTCTTGGCTATTAAAGATGGTGATAAACATGAGCAACTTTGCTGAAATCAGATGTGTTACACTGAGATAGTACCAGTTTAAATTACAGCAGAACTAAACCTGAAGGTTCATCCAGAATTATGCTATTGTAGCTGGGGGGCAAGATTTGCTTCTGTTACGTTATAAACCTAAAACAAATAGGGCTCATTCAGACTCCTCTGGGATAGGGTAGACCTAAGCTTATTAATTATTCCTGTTTTCTAAGGAGAAAACATAAGGTTTCTTTCATTTGATAATGCTGTTTTCTCAGAAAACATTTATACAGGTTCCAATACCCAGTTAGCAGTGGCAGGAACTCTTTAGTGGTTAGAGAAGTGGCAGAAGGTTAAATCATCTGACTTTGATGTGATGTTGTTTGTTTACTCTTAGTGTACAGTAACATCTTAAAAAAATGAAGCAAAGTGAGTGTATTCATTACTGGACAAACACAGCTGACAAGTTAAAGAATATGTGACTCTCTTCAGCTGAGACCAAAGTGCTTCATTTATAATGGAGATTACGGTAAGAACTGAATGAAGTTGTCTAAGGGAAAATGATGTCTCCTGAGCCTTTATTCTGGTTTGGCCACAAGTTAATAACATGACCAGCACTTAACAACAAAATGCAGGACTGTATTATCTTTTAGCAAATGCCAGTCATGTGCAATCCAAACAGGTCAATTACCAGCAAATCTCTGAAGAACTGAAACCTCAGAAGAGTTAAGAGATGCCAAGAAAATGTCTAGATGCACAGAGACACAGGAACAGAAATAGGGCACAAACCAATTTGCAGAAATGGAACTTAACCCTTAGAGGGAAGAACCCAGCCTGCTACATATTCATTTCCATTTCATTAAATATTTATGGAGACACATGCATGTAATGTGATTTTAAACTATGGAAAAAGCACAAACAGAATCTGCACTGTTTCAGTCATGTTTAATCTATTTTTTTCAACCTTTCTGTGTCTTGCAGGTATAATGGACAAATGTACTTTTTTCTGTCACTAATATGCTAGACATTCGAAAATTAGTATCTTCTCTTGAATAATTCTAAACCAGTACACACACAAAATAGAGCATAGAGGCCAGTGATAGTCTATTCTTCAGCTCTAAATACGCATGTCTACGACCTATTAATATTAATGAAAACTGCACACGAGCATGTGGGGATAATTGACCCCATTAAATTCCATTTACTCATGAGCTACTTTGTAAGGTTTGCCCCTTAGTTATAGTACCAAGGATGAAAGTTGGAACAGCATGTATGCCAACAGAAGATGATTTCAAGAGTAGTTTTGTGGAGAACGAAAAAAAGCAAAAAAATAAAGAAAAAGAAGTACCACAGAGAAACATGTTTTCATCCAAACTTTCAACAGTTAATGAAAATAACCTTACCTTCCTTTAAACTTTTATTTGGATGGGACATCAAAATCCTTTAGGAGATGGAAAACGTCAGCCTGGATATATTTTTACTGGGGATCTCTACTGAGTGGTTTTTTCATTTGCAGTACTTTGTATTGAGCTGGGCAGACATGGGAAGGGTGAGCAATATTTCAAACACATACCTGGAGATCTGGATCCATTCAAGGTCATGCTGGATGGGGTTCTGAGCAATCTGATTGAGTTGAAGATGTCCCTGCTCATTGCAGGGAGTTGGACTAGATGACCTTCAATGGTCCCTTCCAACCCAAACTATTCTATGATTCTATGATTTGAATTTGTTTTCTTAAAATTCTGGGAATCTTGTCTTCATTGAGTTTTGTTTCATGCTTTTTCTATTTTCTGTCTGAGAAGGAGAATAAACCAAGAGAGTCAATCTGTTGTCTTTTTAATGGCTCATCTCTAAACACATGAAGATTACTGACTTGGTTCACTGGAGAGGATGCACCTAACATCTCTCCTGATTAGTGCCAAGTGGAATTCAAAGTTGTAGACAACAATGTATGAATAATTTTTATATCTTTTATCAAATAAGTGCTTTATCAAATAAGTGATATATTCTCCCTGACCAGGAATGGGTGATCTCTTGCAGCTGATCTTTTCTTCAAAAGAATCAGCCTGTGATATACAACTGCTTTTGCAAAGTTACATGCAACCATAATCTAACCCCCCCAGACATACAGAGAAAGGAAGAATACTAGTGTTATAATTAGCATTAGTACTGCTGTAGCTAGTGCTTTGTAATAGATATTACTCAAAATAATTTTCCTGACAGTAATTTTAATTATTTTCTTTTACCAATCTTATAATGATCTCAAAAAAAAGCTCTTGTAACAAATCTCACAAACAGTGAGATCAAATCTTGCCCAAAAGGAGCACTCAGACTACATGAGCTATTGTACTCCTTATTCTTTGTACGTAACACAGAAATTAGTATTTTCACAGTCTTAGTGCACTTTCAAAATCCCCTTGTTCAGGGCTTCAGGGCACTGGAAGAAGGGTTCAGAATCATGCTTGCTGTCGCCAGACCTGAACTGGGTCTGCACAAGACGCAATGTCTCCCGCAGCTTCAGACTGACAGAATGCTAGTTGCACCAGACCAGAATGAATAATCTCCAGACATGAGTTACTGGCACAATTAGAGCAAAAGCACAGCTGACTGACATAGTGAACAAAAGAGCTTTGGCAAAGCTTACAGTGGAAAAGCATATAGAGGAAATTCACTCTTGGCGTTGAATGTACCCGAGTAAAAGCAGGACAAACTGCTGATTAACAAGCTCAGACTCTGCAGACCAAATACCAAAGGATGAACAATGGCAATAACACTCTGTTATGTCTCTCAACAGCATCCGTGCAATTTATCATTAAGTTATATTCCATAGGCAGCTCCAGCAGTACATTTTCAGTCTAATTGATGTATATGAGATTTGGCTTGCAGCTTTCAAAAAGTCAGAAGTATAGAGAATTCTGTTTCATCCAACAAGAAAACCAAAGCCCTGTAATATTATAACTGCAATAGATTTTTATGACTAACGCAGCTAGTTCACTCAGTCAGTAAGGTGGACAGTACGCAGTTGTGTCTCAGAGGGTGCACATTTAACTGGGCTGCTGGGGTTTCCTCATTAAGCACAGCATGCTGATCCCTCCACAGAGCTCTAGTAGGTTTGGGAGGCATGACTATCTTCTACAAAAGTCAGGTGTGCCCCTCTCTGATGGATATATGTTTTTCCATGTTGACTAATTTGATTCTTTTTACAACTTGTACCAGTTTGTTTGCTGCAGCAGTCAGGTTTACTAGTTCCTAGTTCTCACAGTCACCTCCAGAACCTCTCTCAGAGATTTCCATCTTCTTTTTCCCTGACTGTGGTACTGAGGTCAGTGCAAATAATTGATTATACAGAGCCATTACTGGCAATTTCATATCTGAGTTCATTTTGAAATTTTGAATGAATACCCTCTGCTCCAAGTGTTGTACTTGTTTGACACTTTAATCTGATACAGTCCTGGAGTCTTTTGGTCTCATATGGGAACCTCCCTGTCTTCCTTTGCTGATTACTGATGCAAACACCACATTCATGTTTCCTGCAATGGCCTTCTCTTTCAGAACTGCTCCTTTTGCACCTCTGTCATGTGTTGGCACCACCAATCCACCACCACCAATCCACCAGTGACCTTCTAGAGCCTGAGGTAACTGAACACAGTTTTATTAGATTTGTATGATTGGCTGGTCACTCTTCAAAATGTTATTAGCCAATTTATTGTGCATTTAGTTAACTTCTCCAGTCTATTATCTATTTTTTTTCTCCATTGGACATGGCTTGCTTTCTGAAGGATGGCGTTTTACTCCTTTTGACATGATAACCACTTTTGATATTCGAAAAGGCTATTTAATTATATACATTTACACTGAACCATTACTGTGCCTTTAAGTGGACTCCATGAGGACCATGCTAGCTGTTCCTTTATTTACTTACCCTTGCTGTTTTAAGATAAATTGCTGCAAAGCTTGATATTTTTGACTTTGTCTTTCTGTGAGGAGCTGAATTTGAGAACGGCAACATCAGTACATAATTTATTTCCTTATACTTAGAAAGTTGGCAGCTTAGCTCTACTGAATGTGTCGGGTCAGTAAGCAGTACTGGCATCCAGGTATCTCAGTCACTGTCTTACCTCAGCTCTCACCCCTCAGAGCTAAACAGTACAGCTGCTCACAGCAGGGAATGGACTAGTGTGGCACACAATGCTGTCCTCTGTAGCAGCAGTGAAAGAACCTTCTCAGGGTCAGACCATTGCCAGGCGAGGTGTTGCACACATGTGCTAGGAGAGGCACAACCACCTGCTGAAGGAGCTGCAGACAAGAATATTAGCTTGAGTTTCCAACTTTTCAAGTCCTGTGAGAAACAGAGTAGTCCTTTGGTGAAACACAATGTGCTAAGAGAGGTCTTCTGAACTCAATGCTTTCATATTACACTTGACCTGCTAGTTGACTAACACAATATGGCATTACCTTATTTCTCCAGTACTTATAGCAAAATGACTTAATCATAAATCTTAATCATTCACATTCACCTATGCAACTTCAGATTTTGCAAGACTGTTATGTTTCTAATAATGAAAAACGTGGCTTTATTCAGATGATTAAGTAGCCATGATAAAAGAGCTCACAAGAACAGGCTGACAAACTTTTTATATGTTAGGTATGTATGGTGATGTAGTTTGTGGTGACAGCACATTTCTCAGAAGAGCAGGTCATATGCTGCTTCCTATTATACCAACCCAGAGAATTTCCATTGTCTATATTTCAACCAGTTCAACTAAGATAAAGATCTCTACACAGGATTTCATAGGGTTTTTTGCCACTGTATAGTATTATTAAAAAAGAAAGTACTGTAGGGGTCAAATTACTTTCAATATTGTTTCTGATAATAAATGCACTACAAATACTTTAGTCCATCCATTAATCATAATAAAATCCTAAAAAAAAGGCTGAAATAGATGTCAAGTAAGATATCAAGACCTTCTCCTGCACTGTTATGAAATTTAGGTATGTGATGCGAGACAATGCCTATTACAGTGACTGTCACTGGAAACAAGACACCTGAGGGTAGACATTGCCATTTTAGTCTTGCAATGACAGGACTTGGTGTGGATCAAGTCCCCAGCGCTTAGATTATTTGTAGTAAAAATAAATAGAGATGATATTATAGAAAGGAAAATAGAAAGGACAGTTCTGAGGGACAAGTTAAGAGGACTCCAAAAAGCATCTTGCTAGGTGCGTGTATATGAGAACCACAAGAAGGAAAATGGGAAGTTGTAAGCAGACAGGTGGGCTGGCAGAACAGAGTCTGGGAGCATGCACAGACAGGTCTAAGCCCAGACTCTGATTCTCAGCCTCTTCCCCAGCCAGCTTCTGGGCCTGACTAGCTGGGGCAGATGTGCTGGGAGCCCTCCCAGCCCCGGCAGTGGGGTGCTGCCTGCTTGGGCTGTCTGGACTCAACAGTCCTCACCGTCTGTGCTCCTTGAGCGTGGTTGTCCTCATCTGAAGGGGAAAAGAAAGCGTTAAACACGTCACAGGCTGGACAGGTGCAGCAGGTGATGCTCCAGCCAGCCAGAGACCTGCGAGGGTTCACTTACCTCACAAACCAGAGCAGGAAGACTGAACTGGAGGCACACAGAGACAGAGCAATGAAAGTAGGGCAACATCCACGGACAAAGCCTGAGCGGCTTAACTTTTACTAATGGAAAAAGAGATTTGAATAGCTAAGACCTGGTACATACAACTGAGATGAAAATATAACTCTAAGTATATATTTCTGGACTGTAAGAGGACTGGGAGGGAAGAAACGATATCCATCTTACTCCTGTCCTGGAGGATTTGTCTTCCCACCCCCCATTTTTTAATAACATAGAGAGATATTGTTTTCAGTCTAAATATTTCCTTTTCTGTATGTAAACTCAAGAACACTTGGAAATCTGGCTCCAGGTTCAGAAGTGAGATGTATATATGTACATTCATGTACAAACACCTTTTCACACAAGCATACACATACTTACCCTCCTGCCCCTTCCATATGTCTCTGCCCCCAAATATCTGCATTTCATTATGTACCCTCACAGAAAATGATGGCAAACAACTACACAGAAAAAAAACTTCTTTTTTTTTTTTTTTTAATCAAACCTAGTATAGGCTCTTTCTAAGAGATAAATATAAAACAGACATTGAATTTCTAATTCTCAATTAATGCAATGCTGTACATGAAAAGGCAAAGGGCAGACTCTATTCAGATTTGTAACAATGTAAAAAAAAACCCAAAACAAAAGAAAAATTTGTTGTTACTCTATTTCTAAGTACCACAGAAGAATCTGACATTTTTCGGTAATGGAACAGCATGGAATAGTAAAACTGAATTTTAGGAGCCTGTTTGTATGTGAGCATTCTCATTTCACAGCCAAGTCAGATTAGCTCCACCACCCTCATTGTAATTGGAGTCATGTAGATTCATTCTTATTTTATGGATGAAATTATTTAAGAAGAAGCATTGTGACTTGCCTGATGCAATGAAAAAGAATATTGTCTGAAGAAGAAATGGGACCCGGTCTGTGGCTATCTAGCTGTGTGCTTTAACCTCTAGGCTTTCCAGCAGCGTGACACATACCAGAAAATTAATTTCCTACCTATTCTATTCTTTTTTCAGTCCCAGGATAACAGTAATACTTTAAAAGAAAATAGTCTTACTTGTATTAGACAGGATGGCATATTTTAAGCAGATGTATGGTTAATTTATTTCCTCTTGGGCAAATTCTGAATGTGCTTTCCGATGCGCAGTTTATGCTGCCATCAGTAGCACTTCTCTGGGTACAGGTGTCTGGACTGGCAGAGTGATGAGGGGCAGAGAAAGAGAAAACCCACCAATGTACCTGCTCACTTCATTAAATGAAGTTATAGCCACTCCCTTGCCCCTACTTCTGGCATCTGGTGAGGGCCCTTCTGAGTATCAGAACTATACCTAAAAAAGCATTTATTCTTTCTTCTTCATTTGAGCTCTGGCAAAGGTTGTGGAAATGGTCATATTATCCTTGGAGAAAATTAAGGATCTCCTGGGAAATGCAGAATTTTACTATTCTAATCTAAATTTCTCACCCCCTACTTAAAAAAAAGTTGGTTTTTTTTTTTACATGTTGACTAAAACTTGTGCTGAAATGCAGGTAAACCTTCTCTCTCGGCAGTCAGTGACATCAAGCTATATGCAGTCCCTGGCAAAGGCATATCTAAGAACACATTTCATATGATTTCCCTTCTCTTTTTGGCACAGCATGGAACTTAATGATACACATGCTAGAGCCAAACTACAATAGTTTTGACAGCTGTGGGAGAAGGGTGGTCAGTGTTGTGGCTGAACTCCCCACCCATTCCCATGGGGGAGAGGGCACCTTGCAACTAGACAATGGCTCCTACAGAAGGTCAGCAGAAATGTTCATTCATACCCTCCTTATTTTTGCACAGTATTCATTGATTCAAATGGCTTCTGAGTGTCCCTCCTCCCTTTTTAATAGGAATTTTATCATGTTTTTAATCTTTGCCAATTTCAATGTGGCCGATTTATTTCACACCAAAAAAAAGTGTGGGAGAAGCAGTCTTGGTTCCCCTGGATAAACACTGGACTACGTGCTACTTGTGTTTGACTATGTCAGCTGTGAGCTCTGTAAGTATGAAGTCCTGCCAGGCAAGACATAAATCTTTTGTCAATGAAAGGGGTACATTTATCTGCTTCTCAGCTGTTTCTTTTCTAAACGGCTACCTGAGGTTTAAGATAAATATTCAACATGGTTATGTAAAAGAAAAAAAGAAAAACCAGAATACTTTCTCTCATGCAGTGAACATTAATGGCAAATCATAGAGAGCAGGGATTGGTCCTCATGGCATGTCCCAGGTCAGTCTAGAAATGCAGTTGTACAATAAAAGTATTCCTAAAGAGGCCAAGAATTTAAGAATAGTTTGTACCTTCTGAGTCAGTCCCTTGCAGTGAACTTGCCAAATGCTGAACTCCTGAGGCAGCTGGGTGCAACTTTGCTGGGTTAATGGAGCTGTGCCCTGCTTCCCCAGGAACACTGTCAGTCCAAGAACGGGACTGTGAAGAGGGTTATGTTGAATTAGCATCCTTATTCTCAGCCAATGTCTTGCTCTTCCCAGGTATCTTCATACTGAAAAGTGTGAATAAATTAAACTGATGACTAGCCAAATGCCAACAGCTTAAAGATTAATGGATTTAGTAGCTTTTCATGAATCCAGTCAATCTCTGCTCCATTTTCAATTCCTGTAGATGTTGAATTTGAATTTTGATATTTCTGATACCATTTCAGGGTGATCTCAGGCTCGTGTGGTTACCGAGTACTGTTGGCCTTGCACTATCCCACACCCCAAAAAAACCCCAGCGCTCACCCCCACCCTTCTGTCAAATTTGGCTGTTTCTCACATAACTCCTCCTTAACCACCTGTGAATTCCTCTCAGCATCATCTGTAAATTTGTCAGCTTCTCACCCTGCGATCTGTCACATCCAGCAACTTCTTGTGCCAGGTCCAGTGGTTTCTCATGTTTTGTTCTGTCTGGTGTGCCCCAGGCCAGGGCCCAGGCAATGGTCCCGTCGCCTGCCCGCAGCCCTGGCAGTTAGTGTGACAACCTCGACCTGCCCCTGTAGAAGAAATACGTATATATTCTGCTAGGACTAAATAATAGTAACTACAGTATATAAAGGTCAAAATAATGAAGTTAATGCCCTTTTCTCATGCTGCTTAGTTCCTAATCACTTATGGAAGGAGTGGAATAGGCTGCCCAGGTTGGTGGTGGAGTCACCACCCCTGGCTGTGTTTAAGGATCGTTTA
Organism: Athene noctua; assembly: GCF_965140245.1. Lineage (NCBI taxonomy): Eukaryota > Metazoa > Chordata > Aves > Strigiformes > Strigidae > Athene > Athene noctua. The sequence continues at coordinate 25,091,823 of NC_134041.1, forward strand.
GATGAAATGTTGGGGGTGTAGGGGAGAACTTTGTAGATTAGGGCTAATGGTTGGACTCAATGAGCCCAAGGGTCTTTTCCAACCTGAATGATTCTGTGATTCTGAGCTTAATGAGGCCTAGATGGAATGAGTTATTGTCAGAAGAGGATGTATCATCTGGTTCCATACAAAGGTAAAGCCTTCCATTAGATAAGAGCTTGAAAGGGACATAAAGATGTTTGTGACCAGCCTAAGGAACTGGAGGCCACTCCAGTAGTAGTGGGAAGCTACTCCAGTGGGCGATGGGTTCAGATCTGACAAAACTGAACTTGGAGATCGGAAGATTATAGCTCAGAAGAAGTGGCTTTGAATGAGGAGGAATGGAAAACTAAATAAAACCACAATGATTGTAGGAGCTGTAGAGAAGATTATATATATTAGATTCAGATAGGTCCTCAGAGGAAAATAAAAACATCTCAATGTAAAAAATAATCAGCTACAATAGCAAAGTGGGTAGGCTTGTAAGTGCATAGGTCTTTTTATATGCAATTTGGAAAACCAAGCTACATATGCATGACTTGGCGCATTTTTGTTGTAGAAGGCTTTATCCCATTTTTATGATTTTAGGATTAATAAACATTATCCAAGGCAAGCATAAAATGAGCAGCACCTCATTCAGCACATTCACTGGAATTTCCAGTGTATTAATCATTTTCTGCTGGGAGCATGGTTACATCAATGATTAGAAAACAATATGGCAGAAAACACTTGATGTTAAACATTTGAGTTATGTATCACAGATTGTCTCGAATGCTTTGACTTTTTAGATTTAAATCTTTTCAAAGTTTTCCTTAAGCTTTTGGCACATTTTCTTCAAAATGTGTACAAGAAAGACAGAAGATTCATGGAAGACTCTAGTCTTCTGTTATTGTTTAAACACTGATGCTTAAGGTTTAAATTTACAGGGAACAAATCATTCTACATCAAAACTAAGGTGTTGCATGTTTATTTACAGACCAAGCTCCAGTAGTAATGTGTATTTGTCATGGAAACTGATTTGAATTTAATTCTAAACCCTGTTTTGCACGAGGAAAATGTGAATTTCATTTTACTCGTCTCTGTTTCTAATTATAATTTGACAAAAGGAATAACTGCATTACCTATTTGATTTGCCAGAACTTTATCCCAGCACCACCTGTTGAGCCCTCGGCACTTGAATCCTGACATATAACAGAGAACAAAATTATGCAGTTGGCATACTAACCAGCAAGGATGCCAACAAAAGCATAATATAGCCTTTGTACTCAAAGTACAACAAAATATATATTAAGCTACCAACTGCAAAGGTTTAAGCAAGCCACATTTAATTATACATGAACATATCTTTCCAACAAATAACTCAGTAGAAAATGGTGTGGAAGTCAGAAAGGACCCTTTTTGTATGGTTTGCTTTGGGAAACATTGCAAGCTTAAAATAAACAAAGTTTCACAATACCATAGGAGATTTACATTAGAGATGGCAAGAAGATAGGCAGCTACTTTATGCGAAATGATGGGTTCAACACTATAGGCTTCCCAGTTTAAACAAAATGTCCCATGTTCATTTCTGGTGGGGGAACTGACCAGGCGCAGCACTGGTCTCCCAGGAAGGTGGAAGAAGAGGCTCTCCCACTACTCGTTTGGATCAAAACCTCTCTTCTGCAAGTAACTGGTGCCGAAGTGGTAGGGATCAACTGTGTCTCTGAAATGTGTTTCTTGAATCAGACTTTGGCACAAAAGTAATCACAACTGCTTTCTTGGCAATTCTGACCTGAGATCTGCACAGAAGAGAGGCAGAAGTTGAAGGGAGATAGGACCGGTCAGTAAGGATAAAGCAAAACCTCTGCTCCCCAGGTCAGATGAGGTCTGCAGAGGGCTGTGAACTCACGGGGGGTTTCCACACTGGGAAGGGCTACCCGTGGTTCTAGTGATGATGCCAGAGTTTGTCCAAAAATATGAGTTAAAACACTGCATGCTTTTTAAGGGACTGTTTTAAATACTGATGACAATTTACAGATTTTTATCACCTCCCCAATAAACCTAAGAGACAATTAAATCTGGAGACTTGATTATAGCATTGCTAATTCAGATTGTTAGCCAGAAAAATGACATTAGATATAAAATGAGAATTCTCTTCAAAGGTAAGGAGAAAACAAGGAATGAGATTGTACTCCTGCTCAAACAGAAATCTCCACAACTGCCCTCAGACAGATCCAGGGAGGAAGATAGGATAAGGCAGAAGGGATAACTGACCCACAAGGAAAGGAAAAGCAGTTTGGAAAGTATTAGGAGAAGTTAATTCCCAGTTTTGCAAAAATTCTCCTGATGCATTTGTACAGGGCTGAGCACAAAGGCTCTGATGCTGTCTAAGGCTTTTGTCAATATTTTTGTAAGAAGCATAAATGAAAGACCATTAAAACTTTGGATAAGGGACCAAAATGCTGTAGGTTAAAGGAAATGCCTAGAAAATCTTTTAGAGGCAATGAAGTACAGCTTTAAAATAGCTTGGGAAAAAAAACAACTGGTTTTGTAAACAAGGAAACAAACCAGCTGTAAATCACAGAGTAACCAAAAGATTTTGTTTACTGTGCTAAGTTTTGCACTCTGAGCTACTAAACTAATTATTACCACTGTAGGCTTGTTCAAGCCTAAACAGAGGAAGTACCTCTTGGTACGTATTAGCTATCACGAGGTACAAAGTTCTGACATACCCTGAACAGTATATATGCAATCCAGAAAGTTTAGTGAATGAGAAAGTACTCTGATAGAAAGTGAAACATTTCAAATTGTATCCAGAAAAATGGAGAACAATTTTGAATGTGGAGTGCTTTCTTACCAATGCATTGCAGCACACAGCATTCAGCAGAGGTTGGGGAATCTCCATCTTTGGAGGGTTCAACTTGACTGGACACAGCCACGAGAAACCTGATATAATGAGACCTGCTTTGAAAAGGGGGTTGGAATGATGACCTCCAGAGGTTCCTTCCAGTCTAAATTAGATATGATTCTAAAACTGACCCAACAAAATCAGAAATCTTTTCCTTACAGTGTTAATAAATTAAATTTTACTGAAATACAATTTTTTGTCTTATTTGTTTAAAGGTTGGAATTACGTATTTACTATTCATAACTGTTTATAAATTATATTTTTGTAATTATATATGTAAATGTACTTTGTTTATTTAATTTTGGTTTAAAGGATTGATTAAATAGAAGTAAAATCTGTAAATGTCTAATAAGTATACTGGGTGCCTATGGTGTAATCTCAGTGAGATGGTGAGAGTGCTTGCCTAAAACTCTAAAATGGTGGCTTGAAACTTACCCCAATATCCTTATTTTTTCTGTGTTGAAAACGTAAAGTGACAATTGTTAATGAGAAAAACTTTCCTTCAAATTTGTAATAGAAACTGTAAAACACTTGCTAAGAGATAGACCACATCTAGGAAAGCCAAATCTAGCTGATCTCTCCTTCTCAACTGCAAATATCCTTTGTGGTAACATTTCATTCGGGAAAATAAGAGTAGAGGAAATACACATATGGCAGATAGTTTGGCATCATCCACTTCTAGATCTCTCAGATGTCAGCCAAGAAAAAATGTTCCATCATTTTAATTTCTTTCAGACAGCTGATCTCATGTAATCTTTAGATGAAGACTTCAGATGAAATATTTCTATAGTGTTCAAACAGGGCATTAAATAACTCTCCTACAATAGAATCTATCATCTAATTTCTCCCTTGTTTAAAATAACTACAAATTCTTAAATTGCAGTGTGGACCTTTGAGTTTTAAAATCATAAACTAGTAAGAGAACTCACTCCAGAAATGCACTGCACTGTTCACTGCCTTCCACAATATCTCCAAACATACCTAATCATTTTGCTGCCTTTCAAATAGCCTTGCAAAGACACTGAAAATACTGGAACACTTCCTTGCCCATCAGACACACAAGGAAGCTGCAGGTGAATTGGTAAGCTGCCTTTGAACTCTACAAGTGACTTTTTCACCCTTGACTACTTTTGAGAATTTAATGAACCCACTCTGAATATTTGAGGCTAGCATTTCAGTTTGAAATGAAACTTTTTGCATGTAAAACAGCCATGAAAATTTTGAAGATTTACAGGTAGATTACAGTAAGCTGTAAAATGGGCAGCACCTTTTCACGCAATCTTTGAAGTCTGCTCTGAGTAATTCAAATGCCTCAGATACTGCGCCGCTCTACTGTCATTCAACAGGTAATTGCTATTAGTCCCTTGTATCATCTTATAAAATGGGATCACTATTGAATTTAACTCCATTTAAATCTGGACCATTTGGGAAGAATTAATGATTCTGGAATTAAATGTCAATAATTCTTGCATTAGTTTATTGTTTTGTGTCTGCAGCTCTGCTCCAAGCGAGTGCCCCCAGTTTGTGTCATATTTCTCTTATTATTTGAGTATTCTGATAGCACACACATATCCTTTGAGCAGAAACCAGTGACCCAGGGGATCCTTTCACTTTAAGCTTGAGTTTACCTGTCACTGAAGGTGACTGAGGTCAGCTGGCTTAAAATGACTGATCTATAACCCACACTTCCTGAACGGATAAATTAAATCCAAAGAGAGAGTCTCATAAATTGCCAGGGAGATCTTAGTATCATAAAAATAGACTGACACCACTCCAAAGTTTAGCCTCTGCCTTGACAAAGAGGAATCAAAATCAGCTTTGGTGCAGATCCTCCACAGGAGACACTTCTCAAAGTACTGCCAAGCAGTCTGTGCCTTGCTTATCTTGTGGCAACTTGTCATTGGTCCCTCTGCCAGCTTTCACTGATAGTGAGACACTGCAGCTGACTGGAAGTGGGAGAGAAAAAGAACAGTTTTCCTAATTCCCTATCTACTTCTCCGTGTCACCTACTTTACATCATTATTTGTGAAGATACTTCTGTAGAACTGGGCTCAGGGTGACTGCTGCAGGGCACAGGCAAGTGTTTCTATAGAAAACTCCTACCATTCTGAATTGAATTGTACAGAAACAGCTCTAGGAGGTTAATGCATTTGTAGAGTTAATCTTGGTATAACTTTTTGAACCACCTATTAAAGATCTACATCAAGAATAATATTCGCTATTACATTCTGTGGAGTTTTTGCTGGAACTTGTCCTGTTCTGCTTCCTGCCCATCATAATCACACCGTTCCTGCTGCAACACGAGCCCTTCACCGTTCTGGAAACTGGTTGAGATTTACCCAGTACTGCTTCCCAACACAAAGTGACTTCCTGTCTCAAATGACCAAACTGTTGCATTGGGAAGAGAAGGAATTTAATTTCACTATCACCCTCTGAGCTAGTAAGATGATTCATCAATTTGTTTATGTACTGAAGGTTGCCAGTGAGGAGCATGCTTTGGTAAGGGGCACTAAAATGGGCGATGATTTCATTTGGCAGCACCTAATACCAACAGTTTACATTGGCACTTACCCATTTAGGCAGCTATGTAGACTAGTCAATTTAAGAAACAGGCATGAAACTATTACCATAAATTGTATTCAGAGAATTGTCTTGATTCATGATTGTCTTAAAAATATATAAACACATTTTACCACAATGATCTTGCCCATTTCAAGGGGTACCAAATACACAAGGGACTTCTTCCCTTCACATGGCAGTAAAGCAAAACCCACTATGGCTCTTGCCAAACTTGTTCAAAAGTTTATATGGATTTGGTTGGACGGATGTGGTAGAAAATTATATCCAATGTTTTGGGTACTGGTCCATACACCTCCTTACATCTCAACAGTGCCTCTTCCAGGTTTTAATGTAGATTTCTAAATTAAGGTTGTTTTTATTTGGATTATAATATTAAAAAATAGACCATATGAAATAGAACATAATTTTGCTTCTGTAAAATGTAGCTCTTCCTGATGCGCTTGCTTTTTTTTTTTTTTTTTTTCCCTAATTGGAAACAGTAGCTAGTGATTTCTGCTCTGCTTTTCTTGGATGCTGCTGTTTTAGGGTTATCTATTGCCTGTAAGAACAATTGCTTCTCACATGCTATTGAAATAGATCATCTTGTGATGGACCTAGAGATGACACAATGCTATACTGAAGGTACCTGGTACACTGGCAAAAAACATGGGGCTTGTCCTGTCTCACTACCAACTTCATTAAATTTCTGTGTGGCGGATAGTTGAGTGAAATCAATAGGGAATTCTGCTGGACTTTTTAATGGACTATGATATATGTTATTGACAAGAATTATATAGTAATGGAGAGGTTCCCATTTCCCCTTAAGTTTCAGCATTATACAGGAGGAGAAGGGAAAAATAATCTATTTAAAAACCCTAAAACGTTATTTTGAAAGAGAAAATTATTTTGCATGGCTATAAACTCATAACATTTCAGATTTTTTTTTCAACATCTTTGGAAGCAATCACAACAATCACAAGAAATATTTTGCCAGAAGGAAAGTTTGCAGACAGCAAGCTATTTGCTTGGTTGTCTTTGACACTCCTAGTATTTAAATCTGGGGTTCCAGGACTGTCGATACGTACAGGAGTTATAAGCAGAGATCAATAGTTATTCCTACAGCAGGTCATCAGGCACATAACTTACCAAAGTGGAAGGCTGAGTGCTTTTGACCCCTCTCCTACCTCAGACAAATAAATCTGAGGCTAGGGCAGGCATATCGCTGGTCTCAGGCTGGGATATTCCTGGGGTGTTCTGGAAATTCCTCCATTAAGGAGAGATCCTTGAGGGAAGAATTAATTCATTTAAGCTGGTCTTGTACTGTGTTTGCATATGAAGCATGAGCACGTCTTCTGACAGTTGAAAATACACGGCTGGATTCACAGAGGATTTGGGCTGCACTCTGCTTCCCGGGTTAAACGTTCGGTACACGTCTGGCTAAAATCCGATCGGGAAAGCTAAGTAGGTGTCATTAGAGAATGTCTAAAATTCAGGAGAATAACTTGATTGGGAAATTTTCCCTACTGAAAGACCCAGCCTCCTTCTGATGACCTTTTTGGGGGCCAAGAGAGACTGCTGCTCAGGAGCCAAGAGGCAAAGTAGTTATAAGGTGCTTCACCTATAGAACGACAATTCAGATGTCTCTAATCTCTGCTCTGATTTCAGGGGCTTAACCACACCTGCACTTATAACATTTCTGTACAGGTACGGGGGTGACATGCCTCATCCAAGTGACATCTTTCTTATATTTCTTTTGGAAACCATTCATCATAAACTCGGCTGCATATCTCGCGTTTTACACGGCGATGGTTGTCCGAATACCACCGGCCATTTTGCGATAACCCGGGCACTGACCTGCGCATCCCCGCTGGGCGCAGAGCCCCCGCGCCGCGCCCCGCCACAGGCCGCAAAGCCGCGACCGCCAACAAACCTCCCGGTACCAGCCTGTGGCGCCCGGGGAGCTGCGGGGGGGCTGGCGGGGGGTGGCAGGGGGGCTGCGGGGGGGCTGGCGGGGCTTGCGGGGGTTTGCGCAGGGGCTGGCGGGGGGCTGGCGGGCGGGCTGGCGAGGGGGGGGTGGCAGGGGGGCTGCGGGCGGGCTGGCGGGGGGCGGTGGCAGGGGGGCTGCGGGAGCGCTGGCGGGGGGGCTGCGGGGGTCTGGCGGGGGGCTGCGGGGGTCTGGTGGGGCGGCGCCGTAGGGGCCTCTCGGGCCCGCGGCACCGCCCGCGCGGGGGCGGGGCGGCCCGGGGAGGCGGGGCCCCCCCGTCCCGGCCGCCGCTGCGCCCCGCGCCCAGTAGAGGGCGCTGCCGTCCGGGCTGCGGGGGGAGGCGGACACGGCCTGTGCTGCCGGGGGCGCGGCGGTGTGGAAAACCTGTGGAAAACCGAGGAGAGTTTAATACACGCGTTATTTTTTCATATTCAGAGTACACGTAAGGAGGAAGACGAGCACCCGGAAATTCGTTTGCTGACGCTGGAAAAAATACTGAAACGTTACATTTGAGAGGATCTTTAGATCCAGTTTAGAAACACACTATTGAGAGAGACCTTTCTTGAGAGGATTATCGTTACAGTTTTTTGCTTAAAATGAATTGCCATTCTTGAATTTTGTACATGTTTGTGGCTGAAGATGGACTGTCTGAAAAAGGTATTATATTTCATAAGTTTAATTTTTTTCCTCTGATTTTTCCCCCTTCATCTGAGAACTGTAGTTCCTGTTCAGCTTCAGGGACACACTGGGTAGAAGACATGAACAATTTTTCCTCATCCCTTTTCTTTTTTTCCCCAATAATCACCTATTTCTTTGTTTTCTGCTGTGGCTTTGGCATTTTTTGGCGGAAGGAGGGATTGAAGAGAGAGGGGCCTTTTATATGGATTTGGACACCCAGAGGTTTTTTGTCAGTTGTATTATCAGAAGTTGTGAAAAATGCCTTCACAGCCCCCGGCACCGTCCAGCCTCCTAGTTTAGCAGCTCCATGCACCCTGGCAGCGCTCTGCCACCGGCCCCCATGGGCCAGCGCTGCCGTGTCCCCCCGCAGGGAGGGTGGGGGGATGCCCAGGCTGGGCCCAGCAGCCTGCCCGCTCGCAGCCCGCTGAGCTCCCTGGAACAAGGGGCATCGTGGGCCTGCATGTCACCAGAGGCTGGGGATATGAGCAGCATCGATCATACATCTCCTTTCTACTTTTTGGGTCAGGTCCAAAGCTTGGAACCCAACACAGGTATTTCTAAAACCCCTTTTCCTTAAATGTCTCAAACTGCAGAGAGGAAAATAAATCCAGTTTACGACCTGATGCTTCTTCCTCTATGGATGTGTTTTTTACTGTGCTTCTCCAATGTTGCTCTGAAGTTTGTTTCATAAATACCTACCTATTAACCCCCACAGAAACCTTGGGGTATGTTTACATCATTTCTCTATTATTTGATTCCTTAAATATGAAATAAACTGAAGCAACATTTTAGGTTTACCTTCCTGTGCTAAAAAAAAAATAAATATGACAGTTTATGGCTTTTCTCCTCTGGATGGCAGTAACTCCTGCTTAAACATTCATGACCCGTGACTGCAATATCCTGCAGCAAGGGATTTCCTTTGTCAGTGTGCTATCCAAAAGAAACATTTAATTTCATTCATTCTGTGTTTTTTCAAATCTAAATTTGAAAGCTAAGTAAGCTTTCAAATAAGGAACCTGTTTAATGTAAAAAATGTAATTACATGAGTTCTATGTATAAAAACAGAACAGGAGTCAGGAGAAAGGTATCGATGCTGGATATTTGTATCTGATTACATGTTTCATAAAAATTAACTAATGTTGTTGGGAAAAACAAATTCCTTGAAATTAAACAATGAAGTAATACAAAAGATACAGAAATGTTGTGACCTGAGAGTGTACCAGAACATCTGCCCTTTTAAAATGTTCTCATTGTAACAGTGCACATCTGGGTTCTTGACTGTTCATTACAACATGAAATTTTAAAACAGAAAATACATCTAGTAAAGGTGATTTCCAAATAGTCACCGTGCAGCCTTGAAAGTTAGTTTAAACAAGAGGCATGAGATGGAATTAAGACCTTCTTCCTCCACATCTGACCAAATAACATTTTTTTCATTAACAAAGCCACATTTACAGGTAGGACTCAGGTCTTCTCACCAGCCAGGATTAGCTGTATTGCCTTGTTTTACTGCTGGTGAAAATGATGCAGTTCAGAGCAACAATTTCTAAAGATGAGTGCCTATATTTATACAACTGAATTTGCATTTTGAGGGTGACCCAAGTCCCATGATACCTTCCCACTGACTCTGGCCAGCTGAAGTCTGTCCTTCAGATGGAGAGCAGCCTGTCTGATTTCTGGGGTGCTGCGAAGACAGTGCTCCCCAGCTCCCTGCTCAGCAACAGCAAACAGTGCCTCTGTTTCCTAATATATATTATTCTATCAGGGAGAAAGTAACTGATTCTATGCGTGCATTCAGTTCTTGGACTATGGGCTGAGATGGTCAGTGGGGATCTAAGTGTGATTTTTGAGAAGTGGGTGTTTTTCTACCAAGAGCTTAATGCTACCAACTCCACTGAAAACCTTGTCTGTTTTCAAATTAAGAAAAAAAACTTGGCTCCTAGAACTGAGAAAAACATTTCTGCCCACATCTTTTTCAGTGGAAAAAACAAATTTGGCAAATTTGGCAGGTTTACATTAATTTATCCAGAATCAAGACACTATTTACATTTTCCCTCCAAATTGCTACTGCTCAGAAAAGTCACTTGTTTAATACTGCTCTATTTCTACTACTATTGTCCTGATCTTCAGTAACACAGTGAGGTTCTGCCCATTTGTCTGTCCTTCCTACATCTAAATGAGGGAAGCAAAACAGTTTTGTGGTAAACAAGCCAATCTCATAAAAGGTCCTACCTAAGCACTGGAAGTCCTCTGTGGTGATAGAAACATCAGCCCAGCACTGGAAGCGATGTGTGTCAGGAAGGCATGGTATCTCCTGAGTTTCTTCAACAGACAAGGGAGCAAAATCTGTTACTGTCTTCCTGGAAAAAAAGAGCAGCACCTACTTGCTGACATGAATCCAGCTCCACAATGCAGAGGGAAACAGAATCATTGGCATACCATCTTGACCTCCCCTGCCTTACTGTCCAGGTAATTTTCTTGAGGAGTGTAGCAGAGGTGCTAAAGAATCTTCCAAGACTGAAGATATCAGTGAGAGAGAAACTGCAAATTACTCCAAGCTATTGCCATGGCCTCTTTCTTTTGGAATGTCAGGAAACATGAAAAATAATGATGTGGGTGCAGCTAAGAAGGTAATACTACAACTTGCCACAAAGCTGAGCTTTCAGCCTTTCAGAAGACGAATAAAAGTAGATAAATCATTTGTTATACTGGTTTTACTGCAGGACCATACCTTTAAGATTTCCTGATTTACTGCAAAATTTTCTCTGACTTCATTAAGTTCTGGCCCTCGCACCAATTTGTCAGCAGAAGACAAAGCACTTGAGAAGCCATCCCTAAAGGTTTCTCCTTAGCACATTTGTGAAGGCTGGTTGCTGCTCATACTGACTTCTGAGCTCATGGGAAAAAAAAAACCCAAACAACCAAAGGAGGGGGAAAAAACCCCCAAAGAAGCAGAGAAAAAATATGCGACTGGTGAAGAAGTTCTTTTCGCTATTAAACATAGCACTCTCTCCCCATTTCAGCGTGTGAATTTGCCTCTGTTCACCATGGTATCAGCTAAAAGAAGGACTGACATAGTAGAAGAACCTAAATGGATTAAATTTATTTTTACTGGATAATTTTCTAAGTCTGAGCTTTGTTGAGGATGTGAGAGGAAGGTTTCTGCCATATAACACTGGGGTACCAAATACCTCAGCTCTCTCTAGCTGCCCTGTGAGCAATCTGAGCAGCACTTTGCATGGTCTCTTTTTGAAAAAGATGTAATTCATAGACCTCCCCTTTCTCCTAGTTCCAGACAATGTCTGTACCCATTTCCTATGTGGTGTTATGTACACATGGCATAGAAATACAGACAGAACACATGCAGCGATGCATATGTTTAAAAATCTCTGTTCTTCATCTCCCTGATATACTAGCATGGAGGCTGATGGAAAACAAAGATGCTTTCCTCTGTGGTACAGGGTGCCACTGTGACAGCTGAGGTCAGGAGAAGAGAAGGCATGCAGAACATTTCAGGCTGAGGTCCAAAATAGAGAGATTTCAAGTTTATTGTGAGGACAGAAGAACACTGTGCAATTGAATTTCTAGCTGCTGGCAGTATAACTATACCCAGTTAGTCAGAAGCTTAGGTTATAGCTAGGAGCTAAGTTTGAAAGGAGATTTCAGACAGATTAAAAATTCCTGTTCATTACAAGCTCCTAAATTATGTGAAACACTCTGTAAGATTGGTTTCTTTCTGAATCCTAGAGCACTTTTTAAATCATGATCAGAGGATATGGCCATTTTGATTTCTAATTTAGAAACATACGTATGGGATTTCTGCTAGCATTCCTAATGTCTGAAGTTACAGAACTGCCAATAGTTTGTCCAGAAAACCACTCACTCCGGACTTATTTTTAAAATGAAAAAATCCGTTGGCAACAGCAGCTCTGTCTCCCAGACTAGAGATGTTTTGCAACCCTAGGAGCTCAAATGTAACTGCAAGGTGACCTGCACTGTGTGCAAGAAATGTGAAGTTCCTCTGAGATGCCTCCTTCTGCTTCCCCAAACTCATTAGCAAGAGCAGCCTTACAGGGCCTAACAATGCATACATTTTCTTGCTTTCTCATGCAAATGTACTGGTAGGAGTGGAACTTACAGCACAGCCCTTTTGAAACGCAGAATTGCCCTTTTGGCGCTGGGATAACAGTAGGTTGCCTTCTAGAACATTCTTTCTGCTAGCTGCTGCATGCAGTATTCCGCAATGTTATACGAATGAACAGTACAAATAAACTAGTTACTGATACTTTCAGGTTTGTTTCACCTGAGCAAGGTCTTGTTGGCTTGTCTTTCTGTGTAGCATCAACTGCTGATTCTACCTGCAAGAAATCAAAGGAAAAAAGTTTATCTGCGTGGGATATACACTTGTTTTTAAAGAGCTGTTGTATAAAAAAACCCCTATGCTTTCTGGATTGCTGGAGTTGCCTCAGGCAGACTTGTCATTGTTGATAATACATTAAGCACAATGCATCAGCGTGCCACAGAAAAAGATTTCCCAGGATCAACTATGCCCTTTGTGCAGCAGTAAGCAAGAATGACTAAGACATAAAAGGGCATACTGTGGTGAAGCATTTTGTGGGTGAGGACTGCAAGGCCAGAGAAGACATGTATAAAACTAACACCTTCTGTAAGCTGTGAAGAAGTTTGTAAGAAAAGAAGTATAAAGGGGAAATCGATCAAAGGTAAGTACAGAGAACAGGCACACATCCAAAAAAATCACCTGTGCAACAGGGCTGGCTGCTGGGAAAAAACTGAGCAATCCAGAAAAAAAGAATCCTTTTTTCATGGGATGGCACAATTTTCTGCAGAGCTGAGGTTAGTATGACATCCTGCCATGGGCTCCTTCCTGCTGACTTTGCTGAATCTGAAGAATTTATTGCAGAATGATCTGAGCAATATCTTGAATCTTGAAACCCAGTTTCATACAATTAAACCACAGCAGTTCAATGGTTGGGATCTGTAAGTGAAAAGAAAGGACAGAGTCTATTTGCAGGAAGCATATGTCCTGTGATAGATGTCCAAGTTATATTTAAACTGATTTCTAAACTGGTTTCTTTGTAAATCTGCAGTATACAATACCTCCCTCTGCTGCTAGCCCCCTCAGTTCTACTGTGTGTACCTGCACTTTCTACCTGATTTGATTTCCTCTGCTCTGTCCCCTGCTGCACCCTATGGACCTTGCTAATGTTGCAAATGATCTTCAAAGCTACAAAGTTGTCCTTGATATAATCAAGTTGTAGTGATGCTTTTTGATGAAACTATTTGTAAGCCCAAATATTCCACTGTTCTTGCTTGTTACAGCCAACTTTTCACAGTGAAAAGAGACGGATGTATTTGATAGAACAAAAAAGCCCATGAAAATTAAAATCGGGCCTTTTTATACTCTCTTTTGCTTCAAGGGACACAGAAAAACTGGAAAAGCATTGAGATGATAATGGACTTTTACATTGCCTATAATTATTCTGTTAGCAGCACACTGGCTGTTCAGTAAACAAAAGACATGAGAATACAGACGCTTGCATGGGCAAATATGCTGAGATTCTTTGAATTTGTAAAGTTTGCACTAATAGTTACCAAAATCTATTTAACTCATTCCTGGTGATTCTAGAAGCCTGGCCAGAATGCCTTTTTATAACTTGTTCCAGGAAGCAGAGCTTCAGGCATTCGGCGGTAATCAGCACATCCTCTCCTCCTTTTTATGTCCTTGACAACTTTACAAAATGACTTTTCCCTGTATCCTTCTAATCAAATTTTAAAGGCATGTGATTGCTCAGATCTTCAGTAAAGCTATGTCCCTGCAATAATGCCTCCTCCTCAGATGGCTGTATGAAACAGGGTGTATTGAATTGCACCCAGATGGCCAAGGTATCTTGAAGCCATTTCAAAGGCCAAAACCCGCCAAGATTCTTGGCTAAGGGGAGTGACACCCCTTTGCTTCAGTAACCACTCAGTTTAAGGGTGTAGGGGCTGCTATGGCAATCCAATGTCACCCATCAAATCCCATCTGAGAGCTAAAGAGCTAATCTGCATTTTACAAAGCAGCTGCCAAAAGGACCAGTGATGCTAAAGCACAGATCAGCAAGCCATTAGTGTATCTAGCACACACTTTTCTTAGGTTTTCTTCAAGGTTAAAGGTTTTCTTTTGGTCGTCTTTCTTGGCAATATAGAGCAAAGCATGTAAACTTTGCATGAGTTAAAGAAATACACCCTTTTGATTGATGGAAGTTGTTTGCTGCATAAGAAATTGAAGCAAATGACATGATTTGCTTAATAAGAATTACCAAAGGAATTTTAATAAAAACTTTGATTTCCTTTCCTTAAATAGTGCTAATCAAAAGTAACTGGTGGCTTAAAAAAAAAAAAAAGCCCTGAGTGTGGTTCCCTACTGAAGCCTTGGATCAGTCATGCCATTTGGGAAGAGACGATTGCAATCCAACATTATGCCCAAGACTTGTCCCCACGTCACTTCTGATGGCCTGTTTTCCTCTGTTGTTGCCCTCAGAATCTGGATGACATGGATCATTGCAGATATCACCTGAAAAGCCTTCAAAAGAGTACACATCTGCACATGGAAAACAAAGCAGCTCAAAGTATTCTGACTTGCTCACATCGCCAGAACAGATACAGAGGGAAAAATCTCTGACCTGGCATTTCCTTTGCTGCATCTGTTTGTCACTGTGTGATGGGCATGAATAGCAGGAGGTGACAGAGTGTTGATTTCAAGCTTTAAAACTTAGCTCTGCAGAGGCTGCTTCCAACAGGTGAATGAAATGAAGAAAGAATGGGGCTTTTTTGATATTGATAAATCCAGTCGAATTGTGAGCATGCTTGAAAGTGTGCAAGGCTCTGATAAGAGTTTTATCAAGCATGTATTACATCAACTGGCTGCTACACAGGCCCTCTAATCAGGTGGTTTTCCTAGCAACAGTACCCAGACAATTAGTTCACATCTATTGAGGAAGCACTTCAGTGTCAGTGGAGATGCTGTTACAGTAATTCATGCTTGAGACCAGGTGTAAAGAAGGACAACCAGGCCCTAGGTTTAAATATGCTCAGATGCCGGGAGAACTGAGGATCTTTTAAAAATCGTGTTCGGTGCAAACTTTGGTTTGGCACATCTGAGAGTCCCTCCATCTTAATGAGAAAGAATATGTATTTAATAAGTTTGCTGGGGAGTCAACAGAAATAACTGTTAATAATTAAACACCAACCTATGAGAACTATCCTTTCCAGATGTGCTTTTAATACTACATATAATTAAGTTTTAACAAGGTTTATTTAGCTCTATAAGGACCTTGTATGAAAGCTTTAGTGGGAATGCAGGGGACAGAACTCAGGACTAGAAAAGAGAAAAAGCCCCATGAATATAGTTTCATTTATTACAATGATACTGAGTTTGCAATTTCTTGGATTAAACTGGGACAGACTTTGAAAGACATCAAAGATCTGAGAATACCGAGAGACTTCAAGCATTCAGTTTTTCATCACTGGCAATATTAAAATCCCTGGGTAATATTATTCTTTGTCTTGTACCCATTTAAATAAGGACTAATTCCACTTAGGAAATGCAATAGCTTGATTTAAAGGGAATTATTTCTGACCACTGAAAGAGGTAAGAGAATATGTCTCGCATTGAAAATAAAAGCCAGGCTGCCCACAGAGCAGTAACATACACTACAATCCATATCTTTGCACCTCCCCTGAAAGAAATCTGATGTTTTTTCCTGAAGCTGTTCTGGGAAAATTGTATCTTTGTCCATTATAAATTCACATGTATTTTTATAAGCAAAGCAAGGGTCCCATTGCCGCCATTACAAATAATCCTTTAAAGATTTCCAAAGATCTCTTGCTTAACTTTGACAGGGAGTTAACTAAACACTCTACAGAAATTTTATTTTTCCTCATAAGCAACAATAGATCCCTGTAAATGTAAAGTAAGTAATATACAATCAAATATGCTGGCATAAAAGTAGTCATGCTCTCACTCCTATAAAAAGTAAATAAATGGTGCCAATAAAGACATGCCAACATATAAGAATAAACTTTTTGTTTTAAAGCATATATAACCAAAGAACATTTTATAAGCTTTTAAAATTCATTAAGACTCAGGCCTTGGCTCTTTGGAAGTCTTTCTCTGTGACTGGATCACCAGAGGACTGTTCAGGGTGAATTCTGCATTTTCATGTACAGAGGCCACAAAATAATGAAAAAGCTCAGTTTACTTGAAACTGGGTCCTATTCTTATTAAGTTGTCATAGAAAGAGAGTAGAAATAAATTTGTCCTAGTCTGTCCTTTCCTTCCAACCCCATCGACTGTAGCTAGCACGAGGGAAGACTTGTTTTTCCACCTACATCCTCTGCTTCCTTTTTGCTGTCTTGGGCTCACGCCAGGAGGGTAGGGGACTTTCACAAGTCTCCTGAACTACTGTGCCCTGAGTTGTTATGGACTTAGAGAATGTAATGGCTGATGTGTTTGCACTTATCTGCTGAACAAATGATTATTTTTCACCTAAAAAGTGTTAAAAACATTTCATTGCACTAGAAAGCTGTCATATGAAATTTATACGATGGCTGTTACAGTGGAAGTGTCACAGGAATTAACATATAGGAACATCTTGGTAGCCCATCCAAAGTGATATTCTCTCTCTCAATGCAGTCAGCCACAAACATTTCAAAAAGGAGGCAGGCAGTACTCAGGATATGGGCTAAAAATGAGCAAAAAATTTTGGGTCCATATACAAGCTTTCCCAGAGAGCACTGGAGTCCAGATTTTCACTACCATCCTCTTTGTGTCGTGATGCTAAGAACAGTGCAGTCATGCACAGAGGACATCTCCTCCTTGCTTACACACTCATGCATAAAAATTTTCTATACTTTACAGTAAGCATACTTTGCAAGGTAACTAAGGGCTTGCAGATGCCTCCTTTACAGTACAGTGAACTGGCATGTGATTCACCCCAGTTGTTCCAAGTCACAGAAATGTTGAAACTGCAATACTGCTTACAGCTGGGCTTGTTCTAGGAGATAACTGACTACCTTACAGAACAAATCCTGCCCTTTTTCTGGAGAGACTTTTTCAAACTGGCAAAAGTGTCTGGGACAACATATGCATGAGAAAAGACACCAGTGTCATCACTTGGAAATGAGGATACAGGACAGAAAGGTGCTTCTGCACCTTAAATTTGACTGAACAAATTGCAAGTTTGAGCTGTCTGTCTTACAGTTAGACTCTGTAATATGATACGTTCTTCCAAGGTGTCTGTTTATACCAAGTACAGGATTTAATTCTGGACCGGACTTCTACTTCCTAAGTAATACAAATGACTTATATCAGTCAAAGTGTCAGAAGAAGTGTGTATACCATGTAATACCTAAATGAATTTGCCAACTCATCTGGAGGATAATTATTAATAGGAAAAGGCAGATGCATTGCCTTTGGTAGAGAATTCATTAATTTACAAGTTAAGCAGCAGTTGTTTCAGAAAATCAAACAAATCCCATGGCTAATTCCTCCAGTTTTTGGCCATCTGCATCACTCTGGAATATTCACATAAAATTAACATATTTGAAAAGTTGTGTGTGTTGGTTTTGGGGTGGTTTTTTTGTTTGTTTGTTGGTTTGTTGTTTTTTTTTTTTTTAACAGAAACATTTAATTCTCATTCACAGTTTTCTGTGAACAAAAACTTCAACACTTCTAAGAAATTATAAAAGAAAGTGGTAAGCACATAAGGTTCTTGCTACATCTGTTAGGGAGTAGAAGAAAAAAATCATAGAACCCTAGAAAGCTGGAGAGGGGAATAGGAAAATTGTAGGAAAGGGCTGTATCCCAGGAACAGGTATGTCACCATGAGGCACAAGCACTTATTCCAATAAAGCTGAGTGCCTTTTAATGACATAATAAGTAAAGCATGGGCTATACCTTCCTAGTAAAAAAAAAATCAGAAAATTCCACTGAATGTTTTCCTCCTCAAAGACTTTTTACAGGTTCTCTAGGCACAGAGATTGATCTAAGCTAATATATCTCACTAGGACTAACAGAGAGCATAGTATGTTGTTTAGCTTGCAGTGCATTAACTGTAGCCGGCATCCAACTGATATGAGACAACTCATATTTCTCTAGATGATAGAACCCTGTGGCTCAATTGTGAGATTCCAGATTAAAAGATTTCCAAAGCACATAATCATTATAATACTCTCTTACCTAGATTCCAAGGCTTCCTCCATGGCTTCAGTGATAATATTTTTGTCTCTGATATTAATTACTAGTATGTTCACTGATTGGAGCTGTGAAAATTTCTTGTTGCCCTGTTTAGCAAAGGCAGATCTTAGATATTTTAGAAAACAGTAGTATATGGTTGCTTGGTAAGGGATATGTTGATGTATTAATCTAAGTTTTGTAGCATGGCTATGTATAATGGTCTCTTATTTTGACACATGGAGCTGTAAAATGTGTGACTCAAGCTCTGAAGCATTTATTTTCTGCTTGGGTATTCTTTGCAAAGCTAAAATCTGATAACATATTGTTACATACTAATCCACGTTGTGAGATTTTCTGAAATAATCTAGCCCACTTGCTTTTGATCTTTTTAAATTTGCAAGCCTCTAAATGTCTTTGAGTAAGATTATGAACCCTCTCTGCACTCTGAATTTAAGCTAATGGGTAATAGCCTTGCTTTCCTTTGTTACTTTTCAGGGATTGCTTGGACATGGTCCCTTTGCAGTGGTTGCAGGCTAAAAGTTGAAAACCACGTTTAATTTTATGGCTGAAGTCACAACTAGAGTAACTTGGCATAATTCCACTGATTTCAAAGGAAAAATCCTTTGATAATATCAGTTAGAATAATGGCTGGTTTATTGTAAATTAGCTGAGGAACTTCCTCAGCTAATGTCTTCCTCTATAGCTTTCACTGTGAATAAGACTGAGCTCCATTTCAATGTAATTATATCTCCTTTGGAAAATATTCCTTACTTACTACCCAGACTAGAACACATCAAGGAGCCCAAGAGGAATCTTAAAAATTTTTTACATAGGAAAACTCATCAGAAAATTCTTAAAATTGTATTTTATGCTTGGTCTCAGATGTGTCCTAGATGTCTAATTTTTAAGATGGCTCTTCAGTCAGATAGTACCTTTTATCTCAGTGGTGCAGTGTAGCATATACACAACTCTAATATAAGGTATACAGTTAATAATATAAATTTTGCTTGGCTTCTCCAATCGAGTAGTTCTACTGTTAAAGTCTTGAGCAAGGTATCAGTGTCTCTGCATAGAGTTACACTGATTTACACTAGATGATCATATACCCAATTATTTTAAGATGCTTGAGGTTCTTCATGAGTGCAAAGGAAATAATTTTGCTGTTCTGAAAAAGAAGATCTCAAATAGGAAGGTAGATATTAAGAAAAGTAACAATTAGGTCTGAAATGTTAATAACTGGATATCTTTTCTGAAGATACTTAAAAGTACTTACATTTAAAAGACAAGAAAATCTCTGAAAAATTAGAGAAAAATGGAAAATTGTCTTTTATGCTGTTAGTGCTTAGCTCACTTTGCAGCTCCATCACATGACAACGAATAACTAAAGAAAACTATTATTATGCAAACCACTCCAGCACAAAAGGGTATTACATATCTTGTACAAAAGGGGATTTCTTTAAAAGGCACAGCACATTCAGTGTTTAGGATTTGCAGTTAAAATTCATGGCCTTGCTTGCCAGTATTATCATGCAGCTGGTATTATGCTATTGCTTTACTCTGAGGGGAAAAAAAAATCACAATAAAGATATTCCAATGGGTTTGTATTAATCTGTTGTGTTCTCTTATGTTGCAATATCAGATTTAATGATTTTTGGCATCTCTTCTCTAGCACAAAGGTCACAATAAACACTAGCCAATTGCAAACAGAAAATTTCAAAACTGCACATCCTTTGATTTAAAAAATTATCACTGGAAAATAGTGTTAGGCATTTTTTCAGTGTTGAAAACTGAGACATTTGATAGGATTGATAACAATATTTTTCTCTTATTGAACAGCTACGAGACAGAAGTCCATCTTTCTGTAGGGCAGGCTTCCAACAGAATCTCTTCTACTGGTCCTGTAAAGCAAGGGTTTATTATTTTAATTTTAATTTGAATTCATTTTTTTATCTTTCTAGAATTTATCTCCTGTTTAAATAAAAGCAAAATCAGCTGACCCAAAACATTCCTCATAAGTAAAAGTGTAAATGCATTCTCAGAAATCTTAAGCTCTCTTGGCATGACTATTCAAACACTAATTTGGATGACTAAATTACATCAGTCTTTACAGGGTTAGGTGCTTCCAGTTTCTTCTGTATGCAACCTCAGTTGTATGACTATTGGGAACCATTTTACTAGAGCATCAATGATTTTTCTGAAATTATTTTAAAGGAATGTTTTGCAGAAAACCATGGTAAGTAAGAGAGTACATGTCAAACAGTTTTAGAGGAACAGCTTATACTTTTTTTCATTTGCATATGTCACATTTCTTTCTCTGGCTCTTAGATACATACATCTCTGGGTATCTTCAACCATGTTTTTCAAGTAATTATTTCTGTTTGGTTTTTTTTTTTCTGTTTGTCCCTGCATTACCTGAGCATTGCCATCATAGAGGGCTGAAAGATATGTACTCTGTGGTGATGTTATGTCCTGAAAAACAAAAGAATAGCACAAAATTAACATTTTTGTAAAGGGGGGAGAAGCTATGAAATGGTTCCTTGGAATGAACTGGTACGGAGGTCAGTCTCAGATACTGAACACACTATGGCATCTGAACACTAAAGTCACGCTAGCCCTGGGTGTACAATATTGAGTTAGCGATAGAAAAGAGAGCTTTGGAAAGTTGTATAACAATGCACATATAATTTGAACATACCTTCATTCCTTTACATTAATTGAAAATACAAGAGATGCCACAGTATACTGTCCCAGTCTCACTTGCTTATATACAACTGTTCTTTGTCCTACTTGTTCACTTAACTATAAAGAAACAAATCCTTGCCTCCTTATTCCAAATTTTTAATTACTATGTCTTGCCAAGTATCAGGTATGTTAGGAAAAGTAGTGGTGAAAGAAACCTAATCTCAACCGATGTACTTAAATATATACCAGGATTGGTGTCGAGACAGATGTTAGCATTTGATTATCATTTTGGCCCTAACTTGTATATATATAATCAGTTATTTAAATTTACTACACATGATTAAGCATTCTGATTTTCTTTCTTCTACCATTTTCTCCACTACAAGTTATTAAAAAATATAGTTCCAAATTTATATGTGAAACATACATCAGGAACAGATATGTGCACTTTGTGGTCATCAGTGTGTCTGATGCTTATGCTGTCTACATCACTGCAGCCTGATTAACTGAGGTTCTAGCTTTCAGAAAATGAAGGAAGTAAATCTGTGGGATCAGCAATACAGCTCTGTAGGTAATGTAGTATTTCCCAAAATATTGTGTGCAGCAACAGGGCACAATGACACAGATCTTTTAAAAGAAGCAGGCATAATTATCCCTTTTTTATTGAAGGAAAGATTTGGTCACAGATGCTTGAAGAAGTTCAAGGTATAAAGCAGATTTTTGCACGGCAATACCTACTGTACTACCATGTGGAAAATTTGCACTGCTCGGATGATTTTGATGACTGAAAAATTTTCTCCGTTTGGAAGACTCTTATGAGACAAGCCATCCTGACATTTTACTGGCTTTGGTGGAATGTAGAAGTATATATCTGTCCATAGTGACTCAGAATCCTCCTGGGGTAATACTGGTTTGCTAAGTTTCATGTTGCTCTACTTCCATCATGGCACTCGTAGGATTAGGAGAGCAGGAATTCTGTTTAAGAGGGCAACTGATTCGAAAGCTGTGTTTGTATTCAGAGGGGAATTCTCATACACTGAAATCTGTTTTCTTTCACTGAGGAAAGTCTGAAATGTCATAATTTCCAATAACAAAATTGTATCCTAAATATCTGAATCAGAATAACCAAAAGGTTTCATTTGACTACTCAAATGGTATAATTCTGTGCAAACAATGAAACTACATAATTTGTGGTGTCCTAATATTATTTGTACCTATAACAGTCCTGGAAGATTAACTTTCCCTTGAAATTGACATAAACATTTATTTACATTATGCTGTACTTCTTAAAAAAGCAATAATGTCAGAAAATCAAGCTTTGACTTTGTACTAGTGACACTAGGACAAGTGGTACTACTGACCACTTTGTACAAGTGGCACTCATAGCAGCTCAGAGAAAAGGAGCATATTTGTCTATCTTCTTTTCATGGATTACTGAGTGATCTTCAAAATACTTATTAAACGATCACTTTCAGGATTAATATTTTGGTTATGATACAATGTCTTCCTCTTCATGCTCAACATTCCCAGATCACTCTACTTAACTATTGTCTAATCCACCTTTCCTGACAGAGAAAAGGAACAGACCTACTGGGGGTTGTGCTTCTTCTGCCATGTGCACCCTTGTGTATGGTACAAGCTTCTGAACTTGTGACATTGGCAATGCTGTGTAGAACATCCTATTGGCCTAGCTGGATAGTGCCCATAAACAATCTTGTATAAATACTAGTTTACTCATATTTCCATTTAATATAATATGTTTTTTCCACTTGGCAGCCTTTTTTTAAAAAAAAATATTCTCAATTTTTCTGGAAAAAACAATACAAAATGGAGAAAATGCACTGAACAATACATACTAATTGCTGGCTGTGATTAATTAGCAATTATAAGTCCACACACACACATAGTCTCAATTGCTAGTGAGTAATTTACTTGCATGAATTCAATAAAAGCAGACAGATTTCAAAATACCTTAATTATTATTTTAATTGACAGATGATCTTGTCTCTTGTCATTGTTTTCAAAAACATGTATTTCTTAAACTGAGAAGGGACACAGTGGATCCTGTTATTTAGACTGGTAAGGAACCAGAAGCCTAACCAAAAACCTGTAGCCAATACACAAAATATTTAGTCTTCATTGCTTACATTTTGCTTTCAGGATCCCAAATGCAGTGCTCTGAGTTACCTGGCTGTAGCAAAGGAGAGGATTTATTGCTAATACTTTCAAGAATACTTTAGTTCTAATGACAGGAAGCCAGTCAGGCCCTATGACAGTCTGGATCATTTGCGAAAATATAGCATGATGAATTTCTAAGGAATTAAGTCACAGAGGCTTAATGACATTAAGGTCCTGTATATCTCTGGTAGAAGCGAAGAAGTGAGCTTCTTATGCTACACTGGAAGACTCGCAGTTCTGCCCAATGCAGTCTCATTGTGAGGCCACATGCTTTTACTGCTCCCCTTTAAACTAAATCTGCCTGACTTATTTTTTGCCTCCAAATATCTTTCAAAAAGCTACTTCAGATCTTCTAGGCTGTGTCATTAAAAAAATCTTGTGTATACTCTGTTAATTGTTGTAAGTTCTGCTGAAATGTGAGGGTCAGTTCTTACAAAACAGTATTTGAAGTTACCATACCACAACCTAAAATTGACCAATAGCTTAAAACCAGGGCATGTGAGTGAACTGTATAGTTTTGCCTTCAGTTAAACCATCAGCATGGATTCAGAAGAAGGTTTTAAAATAACACTATCTGAAGAAATAACAGTGTTATGAATCACCTCTTCTTACAAGGCCTTTAGAGGTTCTCTCTTTTCCTGTTTGTAAATCCTTAGTCTTTGCAAGAAAATTTTCTCAGACAGGAAAACAATAACAATTGATTTACATGGACAAAAGCAGCTTTTCTCAGTTTTCAGTCCAGCTTCCTCTGAGATCCCATTGACCTCCAAAGTTCAGCTTCTTCCAAGACAGTTTTCTTTGGGATTAATATAATTCAGCATCAAATCATTGAGGGCTATAGCCATTACCAGTGCTATAACTGGGGCTGTATCAGCATTTCCACATAAACTCTTATTTTCAGAGATTTATAGCTTGGCTACAGAAATACAGTTTTATACTGAAACTTGGCAAAAAAAGCTCGGTCTGGGAGTGATTTTACTTTTTATTTTGAGAAATCTGCACAACTCTGTGGGTGTTTTTAGACTAAAATTCTGAACAAGACCTTGACTTGCTATCTACATCCCATTGGTGCCTTGGAGAAATCCCAGCCTGACTTTCTAAGAGTGTAGATCCACTTCTGATAAGCTATGTAAAGGCAACATAAAAGGGTCTTTTAAAAATGGTTATTCCCTATGTTAAAGATTCCCAAATTGTATCTAGTCACTGCTTCCCTAGAAGACATTTTAATCACTTGAAAATTATATTTTTTTAAGAATTCAGCCAGCCAGACTAATGTGAGACCAACAAAGTACTCTGCACTTTGAGAGTGGGACACTTCAGAGGGGTCTGAATGTTTCTGTTAGCATCTTCATGGGGAGTAACTGAGGAGCCTGCTGGCCTGTCAGCCGTTGGAAATGCTGATGGTTTGGTGGATGAAAACCCTGTATAGAGGAGGCCCAAGAAACACCAAGGTGAGGAGTTTGGGGAAACTCTGCCTTCCTGCTTCTTCAGGATACATGACAGTTTCCTGATAGCTTGGGCTGAGTGCCGGGAGGGACAGGTGAAGGAGAGGAGGCAGGCAACTTTCTCTCCAGCATCCAGAAATAAAATCTTCACCAAAATTAGAGATGCTTAGATCAAAACCAGCAGAAGTACTTACATGCTCTGCTTTGCACAAACCCCTTCAGAAGTGGTTTGGAGGCACCATCTGGAGGAAAAGATGACAGAGACATGCCATGGAGTTTCCAGTTTCCTTTGTAGGTAATTCCTGTAAAGGGATAACATGATCCTGAGTCATTACCACTAGAGATGGGTATATAAACATGACACAACATGCAAACATGTTCAAGGCTACAGGCTACAAATCTAATTGCTTCAAAGAAAAATGTACTCAGCTAAGATGATGACCCAGTGCAATACAATGGTTCCCATGACTACTCTTTCATTCCACAACAGAAATTTGAACAAATCAGTGACAATACCCTGCCCCAACTCCTCTAGAATTGGTTACCAAAACTAAAAATGTCTCACTAGTCTTTCCTCACAAGTATAGGACAATTCCTAATACCTGTGTCCAGCAGCAGGACTACTATCTTTCACTTAGCCAATATAAATAATATCTCTCCCTTGCCATATTAAAGAAAAGACCAAGTCATCCCCTTGTTCTAGACATGTCAGTGATTACCAGAGTTGCTCCTGCAATCCAGACAGATCACCATTAAATTCATTCTGTTCTATTTTCAAGCAGAAATATATTGGTCCCCAACAACAGCAAGGCAACATCCTCTGAAAATGTGTCACTGGTAACCATACACAACTGATGGTGCCACATCTGAGAAGGAAATACCAACCTTCATATTTCTTGAAGTGCTCCATTTGAATCTGATCCAGAAATCTTTTCTGGGAACGGCTCATTATAACTAGACAACTTCAGTCCAAACTCTGAAACTTCTTTCGAGGGCATAATGGCAGGGGAATCTCACAGACAGGATTAGGAGGAAGATAATGAGGTAGTTTTGCAGATGTCTAAAGAACTCTTTCCCAGTTTAGGGAATGGTATGGGATAAAGCTTGAAACTGAGTGAAAGTCTAAGAAGTAGATGGAGGAGGCTGGCATCATGAGCTAATCAGTGAAAGAAGTGATTTCTGATCCTGAATGAGAGATGATAGATAGGATGAGGTGAAGCTGTGAATGGCTCTGAAAGTGAAGACAAGCTGCTTGTATCTGATAGAAAAGAAGTGTTATATTTGACAGTCAAAGTGATGGGTAGGAAAGTGATTTCTGCAGTGCTTTTCTGTATAGAATCACACTGGCAAAATTGCATTTGTCAAAAGCAGAGGAATGGATACTGCAATAATCAACAGAGCTTGGTGATAATTTACATATATATTAATTCTTGCATAATAATAATAATCACTGAGTAAATTCTATAACTCACCTCCATAAAGAATTCTTTTTAACAATTTTTTGAAACTTACACTAAAGCATGTTGCATAGGAAAGTGGGCATTTTGTTGGATATTTTTAACAAGATTTGTTTCATGTCAGCATTTTCACTACAACATTCTTGTAAAATTTCTAGTTTTATAAAAGGAAA
Source organism: Athene noctua (assembly GCF_965140245.1). NCBI lineage: Eukaryota > Metazoa > Chordata > Aves > Strigiformes > Strigidae > Athene > Athene noctua. The sequence goes on from NC_134041.1 coordinate 25,118,121, forward strand.
AATTACATGCTTAACTAACAATCCTTTTTACATGCATCTTCTTTTTTGTTTGTTTTTGGCTAAAGCTTTTCATTTAAATACAGTACCTGAGGGCATTCAATACTCATATCCATGACAATTACATAACGTCTTAGCTGGTGGTCTTGGTTTATTCCTCTCTGGGCTCTGGCAGCAGGAGAGACGTTGTCCATTATAACTTGGAGGCGACTCTGGAAAGTCAGTGTGCTGGATAACACAGACATCAAGTCACTAAACATACCACCTCCTAGACATACAGATTTAACAGCACTTCTCCACTTTGTTTGGAACAGTATTACATTATAGTGGTTCTGGCTGTAATACATAATAAATTCATTTTATTCCCTATTGTATCATATCCTTCATTTCCCCCATGCAGAGACTGACTGCTGCATACACATTCTTCCAGGGCAAGGCTTTTCCTATTAATAGACAACTTGGCTTCACACGCTGAGATGAACGAACAAGGTTTCGGGTGCCTGCCTAATTTAAGCGGACCATATGTCATAAGCTATGGTATCCTGTTAGTAGAGAATAAAATAAAGCAAGATTGAGAGGAAAAATAGCTTCCTACCATTAGCTGAACTCTCAGACTCATATTTTCACAGATGTTTATTTAAGTGTTCTCAGAACTATTTACTTATTCTGTGCATCACATGAAGTTATGCATATTTCTAATGTACTCTTAATGGGGGTGCTGTCTCAGGAACAGAACATCTGAACATTACCACAATGCAGGTAATAAGATACTGATCCTGAGCTTTTTCCTTTTCTTTTTTTTTTTTTTTTTTCCTCCCTGGAACTGCCTTCAAAGGGTGGCCAGCTTCACATTTTTCTGTTTTGGCTTTCCAACTTGTAAAAACTGGAGTACAGTTGTTTACTATTTATTTAGTGTCCCATGATTGTAAGATACTGCAAACTTTTCTTTACTAATATAAAATACACTAGTGGATGAATGTTATTTTTTTTAAAGCAAATTATATTAATTACTGTTATTGTTTAACCAGCCCATCTCTGCTGCACATTTGAAAAAAATGTGCTCTTTCAGACTATTTGAGAGATTATATAATCATAATTTCTCACAAATATTTGACTCATTAGAGTTAGCAATCATATTTCCTTGGCAAGTTGTCCAGTGCTGGGTGGAAAGAGAGTCAGGGAACTAGAAAATGTAAAAATCATCATTTCCATTTACTTCCTCCTACTCATCCAATGTGTTTCTACTGTATTTTTTCCTTCTTTGCTTTGTCTTTCTCTATATATCTCTTGAAAAGTAACATTGCCAGATCAGTTCATTCAGGTTAGGGAATGCGTAAGACCATGATCAGCTGGCAGACATACATGCTTGCACTTAGGATTTTAGCACGTGCTGCTCTGTACTTCCAGCATAAGTCCAACTTCCATTCTCTTATGATCCAAATTGGCAGTCAGAGGTTTATGTTGGTATGAAAAACAGAAAAGGAATAAATTTGACAGCTAGCATAACTTACAACTTCATTGTTTTCTTCTTACACTACTTGTGACCAAAAGCAGCAGAAGAAAAGATTCAGTGTCTGAAATGAAAGAGAAAAGTCTTTGGAGAAGAAAATCTTTGGAGAGAAAAATTTGTTGGGAATGAGGAGGAATTTTGTGTGCATTTTTAACCAGTGATCATTTGTATTATCTGTAATACTGCAGTATTGCCTACAGTTCAGATACTCAAAAAGCAGAAATTAATAAAATGTAACAGATAAAAGCCACACATGGGGGAAAAATGTCTTTACAATCAATTATTCACATTTGCAAATACTATAGTCACCCCTCACCTTTCTTTTCTACTTAATTTAGTTAGTAACTTAGGCTCAAAGGTCATGTCTAAAGTTAAAAGAGAACAGCAGCTATGGCAATAAGGAATAAGGTTGATTTAAATCAACAGCAAAAGTTACACAATACAAAGCTCTATGAGGTGACACATGTCATAGAGGAAACCATCCATAGCCCCAGTCTGATAAACCCTTTGGTGCTTTATGCCTGTAGGAGATATTCATGAGGACCAAACCCATATCTGTGTGGTATCTAAGAGGAATAAGAAAATTTGAAACATCACCTCTGGTTGCAAATTAGACGGATTTGTCAATGCTGCCATGTTTCATGGTAATGCATCACCCTACTGCAATTATCTGTGAATTCCTGGTCATTTGGCTGTTTGGCAATCCACCAAAGAGGTGGATTCACCCTATATTTCAAGCAGAGTTAAGGGCCAAAAGACTGACTCTTTGCAGGCATATTAATCTGTGGCATGTATGTTCATCTGCATGTGTGCCGTGAATCCTGTGTATTTGGGCCACACTGTCTGTAATTTTTGCAAAAAGGAAGCTAGGTATTTTAGTATTTCAGTTTTAAAATATCAAGAAAAAGACTTTATGTTTTCTCTTTTACTTAGACTAGTGGAGATGTAATTTAGGGAAACGTTGGCACATGTCACTGACCACATTTTAGAATTTTCCTTAGGAGTCTAGCAAACAACGGCCTGGAGTTGCATTGCTGAATTTGCTTCTGCTTACTCAATGCAAAAGAAAAACTGAACAGTCAGGCTTTGACTAACTGTGTGTTCCCTTTGAAGAAGGAATTGTGATTGTTGGCAGAGGAAGGAAGGAGCTAGGACAAAACAAGGGAAGGAAGAAGTTGTTTTTTTCTTTCCACTAGCCAGCTCCTTAATTCTTGCTGCCAAGATAACTCTAATTTACAAGATAAACATAAATCTATTTTTATATTATTTAAATTTAATTTAAATTACAGAAAATTACATGTCTTTTGGGTTGAAATCTTTGAGTATTCAGAGAAGGGAAAATGAGGGAAACATGCATATGAGACAAAGGTAATTTTGGTATCACCAGAAAATAGCCTCAGTCAGAAAGAAAAAAGTTTCTGTTCATGTTTAACATATTTTTAACTCAGTACATATTTCTTTCCTTTTTAATGCTTTCCCTTATTACAGAGATATGGTCAGAGATCTAAAAATACTTAGGTGTTTCAATCTCTAAATATTTAAATGTATCCAAAAAATGTATCCTTGAAAATCAAAAGTGAAGAAGGCCTCCCCATAGTCCTTCTTGAATAATTTATTTTGGATATAACTAGGGCCAACAGATGTCAAAATAAAATAATTATCCTAAGAAATCTGTTAAATATCCTAATTATTTAATGTAATGTCTCTTAAGACTCATAATGATAGTATAAATGTTAATGTTATGAGCTAAAGTGTGAGGGCCTTTTCTGCAGCAACACTTACTATCCCAGCTATTATAAACAAATTTTGAATATATCAATACTATTTTCTAATGCCCAGTTGAAAGATATGTATACTTCTTTAATTAATAAAAAAGTAATTAGACAGGGACACCCCACTACAAAACTTAACCACTTAATTGTAACTCATTAAAAGAATTAATTATTTATGCAACATTCCCAGAAGAAATGCAGAAGAAAAATGTTTGCAAACACTAAAAAAAAATAAGTGTTTGCATTACTTTTTTGTTGTCATATTATAGGTACAAATCTTGCAACAAAGAAAAGCAAGAATTCAGACTTTTGCATAAACAGCCCCTAAAGCAATGAAGTCCACTATGAGATTCCAAAAATCACTTTTACACTGAGAATGGAAATCTATTTCTGCAAAATATGTTCTTCATACAGTAAGACTCCTAGAACAGGAACTTTATGAGAAGGACACAGGGTGGGAGCAGAGTTTAAGAAATCTGTAGAAAATTTAGCTAGAGGTAGAAGATCAACAGTAAGGAGGCTATTAGACTCAGTTTCTATTGATGTAGTGTCTTACATTTATTGGAAGAATAATACCTTCTATGCATTATGTTAAAATTTGACCTTCCATTTTTTTACCACATCCTTACAATACTCATTCTAAAACAAATCTTTTCCACTAAGGAACATAGGTGGAGAAATGGGCCCATGCCTAGAAATACGATGTGAAAAATTTGTGAAAATAGAGAAAGTGAACTTCAGAAAATGAAACAGTGTTTCAAATAAAATAAAAATCAAGCAGCCAGACTTTGCCTTTAAAAATTTTGGAATTTTGTTAGATTTTGTCCAACAGAATCACATATTCAACCAGATTTTGGAGCAAGCTGTAGATTTGGTATGTAGGCTAAAAAATGTGTATGACCATAAATGTAGTTCAAAATCTTACTTAGTGTCACATAAATATTAAGGTGTCCCATTCTCATAACCAAAGTTCAAGTAAGAAAGAAATCATGTTGATCATTAGAGTCTTCATTTCAGTTGCCAAATAGGCTCAGCTACAACTTCTTTGAATGATGACTGAGGGTGCATGCCATTCCTCAGAAATTAGCCCCTAACCAGGACTAAAGAAACAAAGCTGCAAACATCCAAACAGGTTTTTATTCACTTTGAATAAATTTCCTGACAATCATCTTAATTTTAAGAACCTGGAAATTACTATGATCATCAACAAGTAAGATACTGTGATTTTACTTAGTTTGAGTTTCTACAGGGTGAAAAAATTGCAGTATCTCTCTTCCTAATGGATGATGAAAGACAATGGAAGTTTGTGTAGTGTTTTCGTTTTTTCTCAAGATGATAACTGAGTTTTACTCAGCTAGAAAAGCTGTGATGCTACTTCTGTGTGTGGGGCTAAGCATGATTCTGAAGCAATAATAAGTACTTCTAGGGTGTTTCCTTCTAGATCCAGAAGACAGTAATCTCACAAAGCAAAAAGAGACTAATGTCAGTATCCATTTGGTTTATGGTCTGTCTGGGAAAAGTCACCTAACTGTGGGATCTGAGATTTAACTATGGAGTATTTAATTTTTGGTGGGAAAGAAAGAGCCTTCCACTTCCCCAATAAATAAAGAACTTAACTGAACAATTCAGTTTCTCAAAATATTCAAGGGTGCCAAATTTTAATGAAAATATTAAATGTTCTTCTCTGATCCTTTTTGGGTACACGTCATGTGAAGCCAGTATCTGGCATGCCTTGAAAACTATACAGCTCAACAGCCAAAGAAAATAGGAAAGGCAGCAATCTCTGAGAAACTTCCAGCTCCTTTTCAGCTGGTGGGACTTGGAATCCCATAGGATGTCATAAAAGCCAGGTAGTCTCTGGGGAAAGCACTGTGCGGTGGAGAAAACGAGTTATGTTTTTTACATGTTCCTCAAAGGGAAGTTACAACTTTTGTCATTACTTAGGATTCATTCAGTTTTAGATAACAGTGTTTTCCAGCTCATCCATAACCATCAGGAGAATGGCCTACTTCTGTACCTGTTCCTCAACTGATGTTGCCAGATGGAAAACTTTTGCACTGATACAGTCTGAGGACTCAGTATCTGATAGGGAAAGATTTTTGAGCTAACATTCAAGTTTTTAATGGCTCTATCAGAGTTGATATTTGAATAAATATGTAAAACATAAGCCCCTACTTGTAAGAAGTAACAGCCTTTACCAGGATCAGAACTTGTAATGCCTGTTGTATGTCTTTTTCTTTCTATCCCAAACCCAGATTTGCATTTTACTGTAAATCTATCTAGTGTCTGGAAATGTCTGAATGCCTTCCTCTCTGGGTCCTGAAAACATATTTGATGAAGGCTGAATTAAAATCTTCCTTTCTAGTTATATCGAGTTTCATAAGAAACTTTCCTCTGTCATAAACAGACCTACTGAAAACAGTGAAAAGATAGAAAACACTCACGACATGTAAGCCATTGACAGTACTTTTTTTTAATATATATATATATATATATATATGTTCATGGGAGAAAAATGTAAGGCATTGAGCTTCACAGGACTTTACATTTTAGTTATTCAAAGTACTTGTCATTTAATGAATACATATTCAGGTTCAGTCAGGGACAGAGTCATGGTGAAATTTCAGTGGAACTACACCTCCTGATACCATCTGAGAACAAAGCTGTGGGTGGGCCAGTAAATTCCTGTCTGGGGAACTAACTATGATCAAAACAAAGGGAATTACAAGGAGCATATAGAGTCACAGTAGTGTAACTAGCAGGGCCTGTGCTTCCACACTCTGTTCTTGCTTTAGCAGCATTTAAAGGACATTTCCTGAAGAGAATATCCATCTAGACACGTTTAAATGCTTCCATAAACCGTGACTTAAAATATTTTGAAAAAAACCTATTAATCTAACTTTTGTTTATGTTTTTGGAAGCTAAAGATGACCTCACTCTTGTGACATGTTGCCTCTGAATTATCTTTTATTGCTGACAATAAACTATAGGTATTAAAAAAACATTGCTGTACTTTCTGTAGGGGGCAGTCTGCTCAAAGTTTTTATTTTGTTTTCTAGTAGGAAAAACATTGGGAAAAACTGTTTTGCCAAACCAACATGTAGAACATTAATGATCAATGTCCAAAATGTTTCAGTGCTGGTTAACTAGAATTATTTTAAGATTTGTCTAGTGAAGTATTCAGAATGAGTCATGTAGAAATGAATATTTATGTTCCCTCTGACCTCAAACATTCGTGGCCTTGTGCAAGGTCACATAAGGAGACTATGGAAAGCTTCCACATAACTAACTTGATAATTTCTCTCCTTAGTTCAGCAAGCTGTGTATGTGATATACACCACATGGGTTTTGGTGCATTCAGAAGCACATTAACTTCTCATAAAATTCACTTTATAGCTATTTAATTGTGAATGATGATAAATGAAAATATATAAGGAATGTTGGGGCAGGGAGATAAATTGCAAGGGATAGCATTTTGCTGCTGGGGTTATTTTTAAATCTGGCAATGATTCTGTCACCATTACACACTCTGTTTTTCTCAAAAAGATATTCTAAATACAGCATAATATTCCCAATCCAAAGACTACAATTTTCAGAAAAATAAAATGCAAAAGCAGCTGTCTAGATTCTTGAAATCTTTATTGGATCTCCTAAAATTATTTTTTCAGAGCTACTGTCTTCTGTGTTTTCCAGACATATTTAAAGTCTTAAAAATATTTCTTATATGTATACAAATGCACATATTAAAGAGCATGATTCAGTTCAGAAGGACCAATGAGTCAGTCATATATGCAGCAACATAATGAAGCAAATGACAGGGAAAACTGAAATGGCAGACTAAGGATTTCCTTAAATCCTGAATAAGAGAAACTCAGATAACACTGCATATTATGTTTTATATGGGGAGTTATTTTGCCACTTGAAAATGTGAACTAGCAGGCAGAAGCTTGAATGATGAAATTCCAGTACCCAAGAACCACAGACATCTCTGGAATTGTATGCAGTTTTTAGCAGCAAAATAAAAAAGTTCAGGACTCAAAACTTTCTAGCACTACAGTGTCTTTCAAAGGACAGACTGAAACAAAACTATCCTGCTGCAGAATGAATCTTCAAATACATTACTTTACCTAGAGTGAGAATAATAGAAATACCACTGGAAAGAAAGCTTTTGGATCCACAGAACATTATGGACAATATAATGAAAATTATATTGGTTGGAAAAAAAAAATAGATGGGTCTTGAAAGGAGGGAAAGCATCAGTTCAGCTCTGTTAGCTTGGAGGACAAACATAAAGGTCTTTATTTATTAGGCTGCATTATGAATTTTCAGTTGCTCTGTTAACCTGAGGCCAAGGCAATAAACAAGTTTGTTCCTTTTAACTTTTAAATCAACTTGTAAAGGACAGTAGTACCTAGTTAAATAGGAGCTATTCTATTAAAATAGGGCAGCACCCATTTATCCCAGCACAGAACTTAGGCCACTGCTGGAATAAACAATTAGATCATTACTTTCTCTGTTATTCAGAAAAAAGATGAAAATGCTGTTGGAACAACCTCAGGATACATTTTTTTATTTACTTGTAGTTTTGGGGGTTTTTTTGAGTGGGATACTTGTTAATATGGGTGAGTTTGGGTGGTCTTCACTTAGCAGCCCCAAGGCATAACTACACTCAGTAGCCAGTTGGGACTGAGGACAACTTTCTGACTGCTCTCCTGAGAGTGACAGCCACAGATTTAGGTGTAACTGTGTGTCTGTTCTTTTCTCCCTGCCTCTGCTGATGCAGAAACTACAGCAGCAGCGGCTCAGGGCTCTGCAGGGACACAGATGGGCATGAAGTCTTCCCTCCTTCTTCCTAGTGTGTAACCAGGGATCTCTTACTCCCTGAACAATCACTCCTTTCCTCTTCCAAAATGCAGACTCGATGAAAGCTTCTTACATGCTGAATTCAAGATTTGGGCCATTAGCTAGTCCTGCCAAAGTTTGCTATATGGCATAGAAACCTGTTTTCTTGATAAAAGTCCCATTACAGATGTGAAAAGGATCCTGGGGTGGGTGGGTGGGAAATAAAGGAAGAATGAAATCTCTCTCTACAGAAGACTGAAACTAAGCTTCCACATGGTTAGCTACAAAAGAGGTAGTTCTAAATGACTTGTTTCAGGCAAAGCATTTTTATGGCTGCAGAAAATAACAAACTACAAACATTTAAAACCATGTAAAATACCTTATATCCCTTAAAAACACTTCTGTTTTCTTACACATTCATAAGGCCTATGGCTATCCACTATCCAATTGTATCATGACCTCTTTTATATTTTTGTTATACCCTGTACACTTGTTGATGTCTAACTATTAATCTCTATCAGCATTAAGAACTGCAAAATGTCATGTAATTAATTTACACAAATGAGATAGTTCTCCCAGCTCATAAAAACTATTAGTTACAATGGCCACATTAATTACTTACAAAAGTAAGACCTTGAGGCTTTGTTTGGTATTAACTTCTAAGAAGAATGTTGTCAAATGTTGACCTCCCAGAATCCTTGTTTTTCCACCTTGATTTCCTCCTGCCTTCAGCATCACCTAATCTTACACATCTACACAGATCCAGCATATAAAATGGTAGTGCTCCTACAGGATGCTCCTCTATACTAGAGTTCTCTGGGAGTACCAGGTAGGTATTACTGAGTCTCCCTTTTTAGAACTCCTTTGAGAGAAGTCCTACAGATTTGTAGACGTGGGATTTTTATAAAAGCTTACCAAATTTAGGAAAATACACTAGTCTTCTAAAATTGGGTCATTTCACTGAAATATGCTTGTTATAGAGTTATCAGATCCATCTTCCAGGAAAATTGTCTGATCTCAATAACAGCACTTAGTCACTCTTTCACAGCATGACTCCCACCCTTAATCATCAACACTGAAGCTAGGGCTTGCCTGTTTGATCCTGCTAGAGAAGTTATTAAACCATGTTACTTCAGCTGAGCAATATCTAAATGGGGAAATACTGCAAAATGGAAAGCCAAACTAAATGTTTTCTAAACTGAAGGTTTTAATGTACTGAAAGAAAGCTTCTAAATCAAAAAGAATGGCACAAAATTCAAACCAGAAGGTACAGTCATTGCTTATCCATTCCTGTCTTCAACATGGAAGAAACAATAAACAGCATAAAAGGCTGAAGACCTACCTGAAAATAGAAGGGGTAACATCAATATTGTCAGATGGTAAGGAATGTGACTTTGCCAATTAATGCTCTTCCATAGTCTAACTGGGAGCTTGTGTGAATGGTTACTGGATGAGAAGGAATAGCAGGGAAAGGCAAGTCAAGATCTGTCACATGGGGATCACTTGCTGTCAGGCAGTGGCAGGCAAGGCAGCAGCAGCTTGGCTGTCACTGCTACGGCTCTCCATGCAAGCTGGCTGCATCTGCGAGGATAGGGGAGCATGCTGATGCCCTAAGGCAAAATTCTACCCAGCTGATGAAAACATGTATGGGTGACTTGTGCTTTCTGTAAGACATTTTCGTATTATTAGTTTTAATGAGGCAGTACCCAGTAACCTATGCATGTCTTTACACAGCCCTGCCCTTCATGCCTCCTTGGAAGTATATCATTTCAGGCTCTTGACCCTGCAGACTCTCTAATGCTTCATCTTCCCATCCCTAATCCTGAACAGATCCAGGACTTCCGCACAGCTCTCACACAAGCAGATGGCCTACCAAAGGGCTAGTGCAAAATGCTGATGGTTTTGTTTCTGGAACAAACAAGAAAGAAAGAAAGAAAGTAAAAAAAAAAAAAAAGAAAAAGGAAAACCCAAAGGATACTGAATCTGGCTGAACACTAACGTTGAACAGAAGCAGCATCTAATCAAAGTGTCTCTAGAACAGGAAAGAAAGGCAAAACTGGCTGAAATATGTGCAAAGCAGTTTGGGAAGGCACTGTAAACCAACTAAATAGTTTGCAACCTGAGCACTGTCACATGAATGTCATTGTGAAGTAGCCAACAATGTAATAAACCTACTACATCAAACTGAAATAAGGACAAAACAATCATACTGTGTAGTCAGTTCCTAAATAATATAAAGTAGGCACCATAGGAAACAAGACTGATGTGACTGTCAATTAGGTGATATATTAATATATTATAAGCAAATATATTGTTAGACACAAATTATCTATTAAAGGATACTGGATAAAAACGTACCACCGTCTTGCTATTTGTGTTATTAAAGGCATGTTTAATCTCTAATTTATATGAGGTTTGGTGTTTGCGGGCCTATAATAAATAAGGAAGGAAAAGAATTATGGGAGTGTTGTAAAAATATTTCAATTAACTTTTTATTGTTATATCTAAAACATGCATTGTATGTTCCATCCTTTATCCAGAATTAGACATGCACAATAATTACCTTGTCATTTATGATATACTCTTCATTCAAGAAACACATGATGTTTGTTTAAATGCACTTTGGGTGTGATTAATAGTTCTTTTTATTAAATGGAACTGTGATTTGCTCTGCATACTGCTAAAGGATGCAGTTGCTAAGACACTAGTTAAATAACTGGAAGTTGATTGCACTTGTAAATGGATGTCTGTCATGAACAGTTTTTAAACATCCTAGTGAAATATTTGGAATTTTGATCAGACAGAAGCTGTATATATTTAAACAAATAAATCTTAATCTTTAAGACAGATAAAAATAAGATAAAATTAGCTGGTGAGAATTTATGTGACCATGGCCACCTCCTGCTGCCCCAGCTTTAATTTTAAGTTTAAAGGTTTATATTTTTGGTTTTAATCTGGTGATATTTATGGTAGAAAGCACAGATATTCTCCAAAAGAGAGAGGAGCATATAACAGTTTTCTCCTCCTTCCTTTCCTCTCTGCAGGTGAGTGCCTTAAACCATAAACCCTAGTCATGTTCTTTCTTGCTTGCTTCCATCTGTCTTAGTTTCCTTCCTGCAAGCCCCACTTAATACTTAAAAGAAATAAAAAAGTCATAAGTATCAACGCTGAGGACAGGACTTCATAGACTAAAAAAATGAAAGGTCCGTCCTTCCAGCTTTAACTGAAGCCATAATTGTAAACTTATCTTCCAAAGTGTTAAAGGGAAAATGTTTGTTTTTTCTTGTGCAGGTTTTCCTACATATGAAGACATTTTTTCCTCTCATTAGGTGTTCAAAACCAGAAAGACAAGAAAAAAAGCTCAACTACTTTTTCTGTACTAGAATTTGCATTCCATTTACAATATTTGCATTGGGCATGTTTGGACATGTCTTTTTTTTTTTTTTTTTTAAGTTTCCCCAATTCATGTAGAGCAACAACATTCAGATGTTGCATCAGTTCAACACTAGGGGAAAAAAACTAACTAAAATCTGAACAGGTCTTTTTATTACTTGATTAGATATTTCTAATTGGAGTAGCTGATCTAAATACAAAAGTATTTAACTCTTTTCTACCTAGGTTACTATGTGTTGCTAAAGAAATTTCTAGGAGCAGTAGGTGAAGATGATTTAGTTTTGAATGCATGATTACAACTTTAATAATGTAGTAACGCCTAGCAATGAATCATTAAGTTTAAAGATTTAAGAACAACTTTTAAAGCTTAATACTTTATAGTTTTAATATGTTTAATAAAAAGTAAATTGTCTCAAAGAATTTAATGCATTAATATTTGCTTCCATATATTCTTCTGGAATTAAATATTACAACAGAATTAATATTAAATTGGATTTTGTATATTATTCAGGACAAGTCTTTGTCTCTATCTCTTATGACTAGATAGCAAAACACCTGTGGTTGGATGCTCTTTCCTTTTATAGGGTCACATCATAAACAGGGATCTGGTCACAGTGATTAAAGGAATTCTAAAAATTACAACAAACACTGCAATCAGGCATGAGATTAATTGGTAGATCAACTACACACTGGCTCCATAGGCAAGCAGAAGTCAGCCTTCAGCAGCAAAACAAAAGTATGCTGCCTCTGGCAACTAAATCAGTATGACTCCAATACCAGTTATTTCTGGAGCAAAATCCAGTGCTGCCAAGAGGTGTCAAAGATGGCTTGGACCCATGAGCTTGGCCTCCTATCAGTACCAACATGCTAAGACAGAAGATGGCATGCACTAAGCAGAGTGAAGGAAAAAAAGTATTACTCCTCCCATTTCACAGACAGAGAACACAGAGCCTGTGGGAGAAGCTGTCTGCTTCTGCTCGCAATAAGTGCAGTGAAAGCAGCTGCTTTTAGTAGCCAAACTAAACGCAGGATGGCACTGTGCCATAGACATCTCCTAAATGACTTTCTTAGGCAGGGACAGAAAAGGAATCCACTCAGATGGTCTCCAAAGCCACTGCCTTAACCACAGCTGCCTTTCCATTGCCCAATTCTCCCTCCTCCCACTGCTTCTCTCCCTCCGTGGCTGTGCTGTTGGAGGCGATTCACAGAAGAGCAAGAGAAAATGGACTTTGTTAAAAGACCATCCTGTGCAATGCTTTCTGTTTTCCTCACTCTTGGGTCACTGGAGTGGTACCCTTAAAATTCTGCTTTTATCAAATTCATCACCTTCAATCATCCTCTATTAAACCCAGCAGCATTCCTCTAAACTACTGAATGACATTTCCTACCAGTTCCTTTATATTGCACTGTGTGAAATAATACAGATATTATAAGTAACCTGCAATTGCAGATAATTGGGTAACATCCCCAGGAGCCAGTTAAAAAAAATATCACACTTGGCAATTTCTCTTGAATAGGAAGAGGGACTGGTTCTGCCATCTTACTTTAGTGAAGCTATATATTCTTATATATACATATGGGAGTTACTCATGAATGTAACAGTAGCAGATCCGAGCGATAAGCACTGTAATTCAACAATATAACATTACTGTCACTTTTTGAACTCTAGATTAAAAAATCAAAGAGTGTATTTGCACTCTTTTATGAAGTAATGAGCATATACAATTCATTTTACATCTCACAGCTAGAATAGTGCCTGTCAGAAGATGCACTTTGATTTTTGTTAAGTGCAGAATCCACAATTTTTCATTTTGTGCCTTTTAGGCATACCAAATCATAGCATGGAGTCTATTGGGAGCTATGCTGTTCTAAGAGAATGATGCAGAAAGAAAATATTTGTCAGGGGGTGTGGGGGATGTGCATGGGGATGGAACAGAAATGGGGAGTGGATTTCCTCCTCATGATTCCAAGTCTGATCACTTCATGTAAAATATACCAGAGCTATATCCTTATCTCTTCCTTGTCATCTCGATAGTGTGTATTTGCTTGGGACAGGGATGGAAATGCAAGTGTTTCTCATTTTTCTGTTGTTTGAATAGACCCTGAAGTGGCCGACAGCTGGAATTTGAGGTTCTTTTTTATCTGACTAAATGATAGTAAAGGAAAATCAATAGCTGTGGGACCAGAGTAGACACTTGCTCTGACGCTTTGTTCAGAAGATCCCTGTAGGCTGGCTAAGTCCACAGTCACTGCAATGTAATGGGTACCAGCCTGTTTCATGAGCCTTAACCCCTCTTGGGCACTATTGTTGCATCATCCTCTTGGAGACTTTTTGCTACCAGAGCATGTGAGAGTAGCTGATCCGGACAGGGATGCTGAAGCAGCTCTCCTTGCACCCTCCTTCCCTCTCCTCCCCTAAGTACTCTAAGCACAGAAAGTCCCTTGTATTCAACCTAGACTTTATGTTAATTAAATTTCAAACAACTAGACAAATGCAATATTTTAATTCCACAATTAAAAAGAAATACATGACTGTCATGAACTGACAACCAGCAACTAAGTGCTTTGGTTCCTAGGGGAAAATTCACTTAAATACATTGTACTGGACCAGTATTTCTCTTTCTCTACACTTTAATGTGTTGGTCATAAAACATCTATGAGAGAGTATACAGGTGCTATAGATGATTGCCTGTATAGACAGGAATAGGCAGGAGCCTGAACATTATATTTATTGGCTTGGCTGTTTATCCTTTAGGCTAAGGTCGTATGCATTAACCTAGCCACTTCCTAGGTTTATTTTAAAAGGAAAAATAAAACCCACGTCTAGTAATGCTAACATTTAAATGATTCCAGGTGTGGTGTTCAGTGATCATTCAGCTAGGCTCTTGTTAAAGCTGTTGTAAGAGATTTAATTCACTGTTTCTGTGAGGCATTGGTGACTTGCCTGAGCTATGAGGAGTGCAGCTCTGGAGGCACCATCCCCAATGCCCTCGGAAATGGATGAGACCTGCACAACCAGCAGCTGAGTAAATGCCTTTGTATGGCTCTGGTACAATAGCTGTTTGGCCTGCTGCATCACTTTTGACACGGTAATGTCAGAGGGCAGCCCTGGCTCTGCAAGGGAAGGCAGACGGGGGGACTGGAGAGGGAACCAGACTCAACAAAGGTGACAGCAAGGGGAATGGGCCCAGGTCATCTTGAGTGAGGGCACTGCAATATCTAGGAGGACAGGGACATGGATATGAGTGTGTTGAAGAGGGGAGGAAGGAGATGTGTTAGCGAAGGACTACAAGGAACGTCAAGCAAAGCAGGGCAAGACAGACCTCTTTCCTTTCCCTGAACCTCCTCAGTAAGTTTCTCAGCTGCGTAACAATGATGGCTCAGCAACAATGGTAGAGGGCTGAGGTGCAAGAGATGGGCTATATAGTAAGAAACTGGAGGAGCCTGTCTTTACTAGAAGAGTGGAGACAGTAGAAACCTGGCCTTGATTTGGGACGTTGAGCTGTTTGCAGTAGAAAGGCAGGTGCTTTGCAGATGAACACATGTGAAGAAAACATAGGAATTAAGGGAAAGAAATAGGATCAATGTATTTGAAGGGAGTGAGAACTGAAGCACATATTGATAGATTGAAAGGATCATTCATTAATCTGTTTTATGCACGCTTGGACTAGACATTCAGAGGTCATTTAACACCCCACTAAATTATACTGTGTACAACAAAACTCGTACCATCTATGTAGGGATTACGCTGGCAGATGATTGTACTCCCAGCCTTGCTGATAGTGTTATTTGCTTGGAGGCAGCTTCCACTAGGTTGCATTAAGCATCAGTTGTATAACCATCATCACGTAAGAGAGCTGTACCTGAATGCTGGAGAAAGAAAGGGAGTGGAACATGGAAAGTATCACAGGAAAGAGCAAGCATTTTAGAGAAGGCAAAACTATGGGGGCCACAAAAGCATGAATAATAGTGATATTTTATTTACTCTATATAAATGACTTTTAGACTAAGACACTTCTGTCAAGTTCCCCAGAACTGTATTAATTTTCCAGCCTGCCATCAGCTTCCAATTTACTTTTGCAAGCCATTTAATCTTTGAGAACATATACAATATGTTATTAGTTTTGAGAATTAAAAATATGATAACCATAGTTCTCCCAAATCCAAACCCCATGACCTTCCTGAAAGTAAATCTCTTTTTGAGACTTCAATATTCTGAAGAGCACTGAGCACAGCCTAAAAATCCACCCCAGCCCTACTACAGATGCATAGGGACATCTCTTCCACACAACATGTGGCAGTGCAAGAACAGTGCTTTAACACACTGGTTTGTTACTTTCACTGTAGTGGACAGAGCCTCCTCACAGTCACGCTCTGAAACAAAAAGGGTGAAAGCAAGTTGCATTTCCTTATGTGTGGCTAAGCCATATAATATAAACAGCGCTCATTTTTGTCTCTGCTTTTCATTTATCCCTAAGAAAAAACTGCCTGGTTATATTTAGCATTCTGAACCAGCCATGAGAAGGGGCACTGGGCAGGGTTTGTGGTTTCTTCAAGCAATCTGCTGATCACACCATCTTGGGTAAGTCATCTCCTACACACAGCCATTAATTCACTGTGTAGTGAATTCTTTGGGTTGGCTTCTTTTATAGAGGGCAGAAAAACTCCTTTTCTTTGTTCACCAACAGAAAAACCTTACCTATCAAGACACCCAGGCTTGGCTAGGACAGAACATGCCTGGCAGGTCTTTTGTTCCCATCTCAGACCCCTCCAGGGAGCTCCCCACTTCCTAGACCAGAGCTCCTGCACAGCTAGCTCTTTGGTCAAAGGAGATCAAAAGTTTGGCACAGGCTTTGTCCCTTTTTATCATCTCTCCAGCACAACTGGTCAACCATAGAGGAAACATATATTATCTTTCCCTGAACAGTGATGCAAGACTGTTTTGCATGGGCTGGGGAGCTGCAGGAGAAGCACAATACCACTAGGTGATCCTTTCCATGGTGATCCTTTTCAGGGTGCCCACAGCAGCAGTTACAAGCCAAATCTACTCATGAACCTTTAATGCCATTATTTAAATGTAGAAGCCACGCCAAAAAAAAAAGCCTGGAGTTTTGTCCCATACATTGAGATTCCTCAGGCTTGCAATTCCATAACAAGGCGATTCCTCCCTTTATATCAGCATATTTCCCCCCTGGGATAGGTGATCACTGCTACAGTTTAAGGGATTCACCTGTAATACCAAAACAAAGCCTGTTGAGAGATTAGAGAACTTCAAGAACAGAGAGAAGCGCAGCTGTTTTCCTTTGTAGGTCAAGATAAGAATCATATTTTTACTTTCAGGAAATGAGTTTAATTTCTAAATACCAAAGAACAGTATGAATCTTTTTCTGACCAAAGGCAAGCTAAATATCTTTCTGATGTGGTAGACATGCTGATTATAAGTAGTCTCAGTAATTAGGATAGGACCATCTTAATTTACTCCCCTGAAGCAAAAAGAACTTTATTACCTGTAGTTGAGATGGAATTTGTTAAAGTGGAGTTCAATATCTACTAATCAAACAGGCCAAAAAAATGAATGAATCTAGGGGAATGAGTTGAAATAGTGAGATACAGCATGAAATGTGATTAATAGCACCAAGGGAAATATAAAATAACGTGTTTCCCTGGAAATGGGCTGTAAGCGCACAATGTCTGCACAATATTGTGCATCTGCAGTTCTCTGTCCTGTCACCTAATATCCAAATTGTCTGCCAGTATAAACACAGCTGCTAAATGTCTTCTACAACTGCAAAAAGCATGAATCTCCATTTTCTTCCCAGCTATTGAAGTGTATTTTTACGGAGGCAAATGCAATGTTTATCCTTGTTCAACAGAAGACAATGTCAACGCCCAACATATATATCTTATTAACACACATTCAGATTCAAATATCCTAGATCAAAGAAACAGGATGACTGTTTTATAGTATCCTTAGATGAGCTGAGATTTAATGGTTTTGGCTTGAATAATTTCTCATGTGTTTTCTGCATAGACATTTGCCTACCCATCAGTACAGAATCACTGTTTTAGTTGGTTTTGACCATTACTACAACTTTACTGAATCTAGAAGGATTGTGAGGGAAGGATAAGAAATCTCCTTTATGTAAACTCTGCTTTCCACATTGTGGATTGGCCTGCAGACTCTGCTGGATAAGTACTGTGATTGGTTTCTCCCCAGTCTGGAGACATAGGTCTGCAGCAGCTGGGGGTGTGGGAGACTCCAAGTAACAATTTTCATGTTATAATACTAGCCTGGACTGTAAGAAGTAATTTAAGATAATTTACTATGTTGCATTTACTGAAACAACTTTTTTTCAGAAAATGTAACTAAGGAAAACCCAAGTAAAATGGAAAATGATAGTCAGGATTTTCAAACACTGTACTCTGCTTGGTGTTTGCCTAGATGAAGAGGTTATAAATGGGAAAAAAAAAAAAACCCAAACCCTAAAAGATAAAAGAGAGAAATAAAGCTCCATAACCTTAGGAAGGGTACCAATCTATTTATAAGCTTCCTGGAATGCTTAGAACATTTAGTCTTACTGGCCACGAGAAACCACTTCTGTTGTGCAAAAGGTTTCACACATGAACTGAAGCCAAAAGTTTTTTTTCATGGCACTGTGGGAAGAAAAAAACATTATTGTACAGTTTTGTGAAATACAGACAGAAGTCTGTATACCTGCCTGGTAAAAACTTTCTGCATTTAAGAAAACACTGCCACTCCCCCCAGCCTCCTTCAAATCACAGTATTGAAATTCAATTCTTTTGTTTTATGGAGAGAAAAATGGCACCTAATCATGATTAGACAAGTGCAATTACTACTCCTGATTAGCCAAAAACTATGCACACACTATCATTTTTTATTATCCTGTCTCTCCCAACCTATACCACATTTTTATTTTATCCATCTGTTACAAATGGTGTTTTGTGGGGCAAGGAATATGCTTTTATGTAGACTTACACATGAACAAGTTTCAGCTGACTTTTCCACTGGCTCCCATAGAAATACTAAAGATTTATAATAAACATGAGGGTTATTTTTGCTTGTCAGAAAGCAAGATTGATCATAAATTCTAATAAAATCATAGAAAAAATCAAATTTTACATAAAAATTAATCATTAAAGACAGATTAGGAATATTCAAATGGTCAGACCATCATGACAACGAATAAGATACAACTTCAGTCCTTTGTTGGATCTTCCAATTATCTTTATTTAAATTATTTTTCCAGACATTTAATTGCAGGTGTTCCTAATCTATTACTTTACGAGGCAGAACACAGCTTCTGGATATCACTTTGCCAATGATCACTCATGATCTGTAGTTGTGCTTGATACAGGTCAAAGTTGTGACATGGATCAGACTGGCACACTAGGGAGAGGGAAGGGTCCAAGACCTCTATAAATAGCCAGCCCACCTTTACAACAGGTAAGTATATCTGCATCCTTGTGTCTGAATCTTGAAGTACTCACTTTGAGCATTACAGCTAGAAGAAAACAAACTGAAGTAGAACTCAGACTTTCCTTCTGCTAGACTGAAATGACCGGTTAGATCTAGAAACCCAGCTCTCCAAGCTAGTTAGGTATGAGTTTGAACTCCAAGTCTGTATTTTTGTTCAGTAGCTTCATAATTTTAAGTAAAGGCTAGAGCTGAAACAAACAGTTGCTCCTGCTGAGAAGCTGTGTTTGCATGCTGTTCTCATCCTCTGGGCTGGCCCTGAGGAGCCAACCTCAGCAAGCACACAGTGGTGCTCTTCCAAAGGAGCATGGCTTTGGATGCCACCTCACAGGGGTGGAATAAGGTTGTAGTGCTAGGTACAGCTGCCGATTGTGCTAGAGCAAAGGCAGGCTAATGCCTTTAAAGTCTGTGGATTCATTCTATCCCACAGTTATTCTGGCATAAATCACAACAGGATTTTGACTACTGTAGCAATATGGGCAGAGGTGGGCACAAAATTAAATGAGAATAGACATGCTGGAAGGCAGTGCCTGGTATTGTGCCCCAAAAGCAGGCAGGAGAGAGAGCAGGGGATAAACCATGTGGAGGCAAGAGTCCCACTTTACAGATTCTGCCTGAAAAAGCCACAACTGAGAAGTGGTCAAGGACCAATAAGGAACCAGAATTGTTTTTACATAAGAGGCATCATATCATGTCATGAAAAAATTGGGGCGGATTGTCAGACTTTATTCACTGTATATTTCCCTCATTTTCTATACATATACGTTATTTACTCTGTTTTTTTTTTTTTTAAAAAAAAAACAAACCAACAAAACCCCCAAGTCTCTCATATTTATTAATCTGCTAGAACACATAGCTTTTCACAAAAATAGACAAATATGAATGCAAACTGTCAAGGTAACAAAGAAGGCTTGGATAAGGACTCAGGTCATTGGGAAGGCACCACTTACTATGAAAAGCCCTTGGATGATGCTGAGGAAAAGCTTGCCAAAATGCACTGGAAAAAATTAACTGGCCTGATCATTACAAGAGATTAGTGTGTGCAATTCCCAGTCACTTCAGTATGAGTTGCTCATTGGTACTGTGATGGTTGGACTTGAGGAATTTTAAAGAACTGTATACAGAAAACCAAACCCTGTACAGATCTAACACTATTTCCCCTGTAAGACTACCGAAATAAAAAAAAAAAAAAAAAAAAAAAAAAAAGGAGAAGCAGTTTTCAACACAACTGTCTTCTTCCTGCTGTAACAACATCTTGCATGTTGCCAACAAAACAAATCCAAATGACCACCACAAACACACACCTCTCAGGAAGTCTGCCCTCACTGCTGGCTTCAAGCATTTGCTGGGTTTTTACAGTGCTGAAATTATTCCTGCATCAAATCCCAGAATTACAGTGAGACAACACCCTGTCTGTGGTTATAGGCTGTACAGACGAAGCCTTGGAGAGGATGCTGGGTGCTTCCCCTGGTGAGGCAAGGGTGAAAGGGGGCTCAGGCTGTCCTCTGCCTCTCTGCCCCTCACCACAGATTTGCCCTCCTGCCAGGGAGTGTGGCAAACCCCTCCAAACCCCAGGGCTGCCAGCCTGGGCAGCCAGTATGTGCCAGGGATGTGCATGCAGCTCCTTCCTCTCATCATCCTCACTGCAACCTGTCATCTTTTTCATATAGCCTCACAACATTTTAAAGAACAAAACTGTTGGTAGGATACCTATCATAATAATAAATAGGAATAGCAGTGCTTTTGTGAGTTTAGGTCAATGCATCACCCTTAGAGTTCATTATAAATTCATCAGAATCACAGCCTGAAGAAAATGTTATTCCTTGGCATCAGCTGCTTTTAGCCATGCCACAGATCTTTAGTGGAATTTAAACTCCAGATTAAGTATTGATTGAGTTTAAATAAATTATAATATAGCCAGAAAGCTGGGCTGTGACTGGTATAGATGGTTTCCCTTTTTACCTCCTTTCCCACCTCAAATATTAACAAATTAATTCACTGCATTATGACTGTAATAAACAACCAATTCAAAAATGTACAATACTGAAGTAAGTACTAATGTAAGCAGCACCTTCACCTGCTCGACACAGAATGAATAGAAATTATAAACTAGGTACAGAATAAACATATCTATTTAAAGGATTATGTGAATAGGAATAAATTCCTAAAGAATTAGCTATGGGGGAAAAGTAAATGCAAAACTGCAGTTCATATTAACATTTGATTATGTTTCAGATGCTTTGTTCCCTTTTTTAAGATTCAAAAATATCTCTGTAATGATGGCTACCAACAAGCTGTAACACAATGATACTTTCTTCTGTTGTGTTCTGTAACATCAGCTGCTTGTGTATCCAGCACATTATTTCTGGATGACTAACGGATGAGCATATCATTTTAAACTATATTTAATAGGGAATGAAAACTTGCACGAGCAGGTATTCAAAATCTAACTATGATACAGTTACGAAAGCCAGCTGAGAAACAAAACAGGCCTAAACTTTATGGAAAAGAAAACAACTATCTGCTGTACTGTTAAAAGAGGACAAGAGGACACATAAGGACATATAGTTTTGTGTTTGACCTATTTTGGTTGATTTAATTTTCAGATTTTGTAAGCCAAGCTCCAGTGAGTTCCTGAGGAAAAAATTCTAACTGGCATTTTACTGTGAGTCAAACCTCACACAAAAAGCGCTTTGTGCATCAAGATAACATTAGGAGCTGTCTAGCTGCACGTACCAAAGGACCAGCTTGAACAAAGAAAAACAGAGCTGTAATGGGCTTCCAATAGTAATAATACTTTGCACTTCTGTACTATGTTTAAATTTGAGATCTCTAAGTGTTTTGCAGTGCATGGCAATTAAGCCTATATCTTGGAAGAAACTTCAGTAGACAATAATTATCACAATTTTACCGGTGAAGAAACTGAGGTACAGAGAAGTTGAATGACCTTCATAAGATCTTACAGCAAACAGAATGCCAGTGCATCGTCAGAAATGCCAGACAGTTTTTTAGAACTCCACTTCAGCAAGGGTACTAACTTCCATTTCCAAACAGCCTATCTGCCAGCTAAGTTATATGTTTGACTAATATTTCCCCAGCTTCATGAACAATAAAATACATCTTTTCATTTAAAGGTAGTTTATTTCCTGTTGCTGTTCCTACCAAGTTGATGACAGGAACATTCATTCTTTTAATAAAAGTGCAGACAGTTTGGAGTATGATAGAAATTCAGATAAAGTCCACTTAGCGATGGAAAGAATGACTGAATTTGTATGTATTACCTTATTGCATATAAACATACAGTGTGACAAACTTGAGTCCAGTTGATTCAATGATTAGCAATTGCCCCTTTTAAGAGTACACCTAGCAAGATCATGATAATCTTTTCCCTCCTAAGTTGTTCAAAGTGAATAGAAGTAGCAAGCTTTGAATTTGACTTTTTTTCTTGTTAACACTGAACAGCTATGATATTTACTGCTTTCTTTCCATTCTCTGCTAAGAAAGATATGATTGCTTTTTATATTTGAAAATATAATAGTGCTTTTTTTATATTTGAAAAATATAATAAATGAATTATTTTTCCAGACATCTCTTTTTCCACTTAGACCTCACACTGCAGTTAGAATAACCCAGACCTTCTTTGAAGTATTAACAAAATCAAGAGGCAGTGGAGTTAGATTCTGCAGTGCTGTATATTTTCACCTGCCTACGCCTAGCTTAACCACCACTGAAATCTTCTTGGTATTTAACCCCAGGGAAGCCAAGATTCTGTCTGGCCAAGCAGGGTTGCTAGTAGTACTAGTATATGTAAATGCATTGCCACAAGGGTGTATCCAAAGGCCTTCAGGGATTAGCACAGAAATGCCATGAAGATGAGCATTTTGCCTAAGCCCCATCTGTGAACAGGACTGTATATCCACTCTCCATATGTGGCAGCTCTGCATGAAATTGAGGAGTGATGACAGAGGGGTGAGGGATGGAGTTCAAAGATCATGCAGTAATAGGACAGAACTACAATTATACCTGCTACAGCATAAAAAGAGGTAGGATGTTGTCAGTTCAGTAAGGTTTCTTTAATCCAGAATCACTGCTTTAGCATGGTTATCCTGGAATATGTGAGGGACATTCTCATGGTCTGGATGTAACCAGTTATTCTGGGGAATAAAAGAGACTCAGACTGGTAATCCACACTAAAAAAAAACCCTATGCACCTTATGCTACTGAATGGTAGATACTTTACTCGGAGAATGAGGTTCAAGCATTATCTGCATGCATTTTCCATCTATTTATCAGTATGTATGTGAAAACAATCAGGAAGAGAGAGCAAAAGGTGTTGCTAGTAGCAGTTGCAGTGCTAACCTACTAGGGTCATGGTTGAGTGGGGTAAAGACAACTAAGACTTTCATAGTTGTAAAGCAGGAGCATTTTAGTGATTTCTAAAATTAGGTGTCCTATTACTAAGAAACCTCTAGTTTTTGAAAGGAAAATTCAACAGCATAGCATCTTACTTTCTCTCTTCTATTCTTTAAGGGTCTAACAACCTTCTAAATCTTTGCACAGAGAATGGATATATTGTGTGAAGCCAATCCATGTAATGGTCACTGTATCATGCATTTATGATTCTGATCTAGTAGCTTTATATTTATGTTCTATTGTTTTCTCTTTTCTTGAAAACCAATTAAATTTTAGATTTATAAAATAACAGAGACTATGCAAATACCTTTGTGGTGATGGCTAGCTACATCTGAAAATTCTTTAGACCAAAAGCCTGGCGAGAATCTGAAGGGAAGTGTTAAAGCAACATGACAGAAATCCCCTGCAGTGCTTAAGAAAAAAACCTCAGCTCTCCTTCTTCCCAGCTAAACCCTGAAACAAGGTCAATGCACTAAAAGGCTCTGGAAGTAATTTTTTATAAATAAATATCCTGGGGAATTAGTGGAGCAAGTGCCACATCCACATCTCTAAAATAAAGGTAGTTATGAGTATGTAATCATTTCCTTTACGTGTCAGGGATAGCACACATCAGTCAATGTGAGATTAAATGCAGCTCTGACTACACGCTACAGAAAAAGTAATTTCTTTTCTCAGGAAGAAAACTTAGATCATAAGCTTGAATCAGCAAGTTGTTTAAGTGAATGCCTCATGTTAAGCCTGTAAACAGTCCATGTCTTTTGATATGTTGGAGTCACAGACCCCTGAAAGGGCAAGTATGGTCCTAACAAGAGAAGTCAATAGTGCAGCAGTAAATGCAGGAGTCTTCCAAATGCAAGCAAATGCTGAGATATCAAGGCTTTGGTGGCTACTCTGCTGACCAGATTCAGACTCTCTGACATTCATCTCTGATTGACTTCTGCCTATCATGGAAAGTGCCCTTTCTACCCATCTGATCAGCTCAGATACTGCATTACTGCACAGCAGTAATTAGTTTTCCTTTAAAAGGGATCAAAAGTTCTAATCTCCTATGGCTGCAATCAATGACAACCTTTTCCCTGGTCAACAGGGCACGAATTACACAAATATTCACTGTAAATCTAACTAAAGCAACTGAAGAAGGGCATTTTCAGTTGAAAAAATCACGTTCTTTTCACAAGGACGTAATAATTCAGGGAATTTACATATTATTTTGTGACATCAGTGGGAGGCTTTGACCTAGCTTAGATCATTTTTTTGAATATTATTTCATCTCTTCCTTCTTCCACTTTAATTTTATCCAGATGAACTTCTTTTTCATTTGCTGAAAGGAGAAGAGTATGGAAAAAAAGGGGATAATTAAGTCACAAATCCACTTATCTTCACTGCATCTGTGATGTTGTTCCCTAAGCAGTAGTAATTTCCTACATTCAGGAAACCTGCACAGGTTTCTCACAGGAAAAGCACAACATCTGAGCCAGAGTGTGAACACAGCAGTCAAGAACTGGAAGAAATAAAAAAGCAAAACCCCAGCTAAACAAAAGCTCCAATGAAAACCTTTTAATTTCTTCTCCATCAGAATATCAAGTAACAGTCATTTAAATGAAGAAGATATTTATGCCTTCCTTTTGGAGGTAATTTCCTAAAGTTTAAAATGCAGCTAAAAGACTTACAATTCTATATTAGCACAGCCTGATTTTCCATTTTGCTTATCACTGCCTGCCATGCAGCTGGCTTGCTTTCTCTCTTTGAAAGTTTCAGGTTCTTTACGGAGAAATTATGTTTTCAAAATACAGTTGAGAATCCTGATGTTATAATCATTTTCAGAGCCACTATGTACATTACTAATTATGTACATGATTCTCTTGACTGACTCCATTGCACATGCTGAGATTACCGGTTACCAAAACATCATTATAAATTATAAGGTAAGGAGAATGAGGCCAGCTTTATATTTCTGACTTGGTGAAGGTGTTGATAGCTTGTACTGAATGGAAATTCTTGTAAAAAATGAGGTTGGAAAATGTTCTTTTTCCTGAACTGTTAAAATGATAAAAACTAAATAAACAGCTGCAAGTGAAATGGTTCCCTGCTGTCCAGCAAATACTTTTCTAAACACCTAAGAAAGTAGCCATAAATACAGCCAAGTTTAGGTCTGATATCCAAAGTAAACAGGGAAAACACAAAGCAGTGATCACTTCATAGTTTTTCCAGTACATTCTTTTACATAGCAAGCAGGAAAACCTCTAATAATCCACAGGTCTCAATTCAGAAGAGATATGCCTGGATATTTTAACTGGACATTACCAAACCAGTGAAGATTACTGTAAATAGGACAAACTCATTAAAGTACTTGGCCAGAAATGAAATGTATGTGCACAAGGAGATATGAAGAAGAGAATAAAACTCCAATCTTTTGTTGTCTTTACATAGCAGTTCAAGCATGTTGGGAGCTGAGTTATGAACTAACACAGATTTCAAATACAGTGAATAGTGGTAGCAGAAAAACGAAAAGTAGATGTATCTGGCCAATTTAAAATGCATGAACTAGGACTGTAAGTCATTTATATATATATACAACCCCTCTCTCTTATCTTGAATGTGATCATGACTGTCTCCAATAAGTAGACAAGAAACTGCTTGACGCCCTGTTTCTGTTAACTCCTTAGAAAAGCAAACACAGTTCAGATTGCAAAAATTGTGGGATTCTTTTCTTTATAGAATAATGTAAACAAACATTTTCTTATTTAATCTATTTAATGAAGTGTTATTTACTACCAGTTTCTGAGGCACTTCAGATAATAAAACCTAAATCCTTGATCCTAGTGGGAATTTTAAGTGCAAGGGGTTTTTTTAAAAAAATAATGTTACCCATTAAATGTTTTAACTATGGCTTTAGGAATTTTAAGAAAGTCTCATAATTTTTAATGTCTTCATCTCTATGTCTGAGAAGGTAAGTCATTTTTTGACCTACATTAAGTGAGACTCTTTCAATGGAATATGCAATCAGGACATGAATAACACCCCATGCATTAGTATTGAATATACCAGAAGGTTAAAAGGTGCACAGTTTCTCCATGAAGCCTTTTTTATTTTTCGTTTTCATGATTTTTCTTAATCTGGGAGTAATTAGGTCCAGTTCTAGATCTAGTACACGAGAGGCTGGAAAATGATGACACTCAGGCATTTTTACCCCATAAAATATCACATGGTATATACTTTCTCAAATCCCATACACTGCCCTCAATACTCTATCAGAAATCAATGTCACGTGTGACAATGGCCATAGTCTGTAGGAGAAGAGCTGCAGATGGGACATGAGAGTCTGGGAGGGCATTGTGAATATTTGTGGGACTGGTTAAGGATTAGGTCGGTTTAGGGCACCCATTTCTTTGATAGGGAAGATGTGCATCATGCTCCATATATGTTAACTCACCCTGCTCTGAGCAGTTTCATTTTGAAGTCTATTTTAAAGTGAAATACCTTTACCAATTTTAAATTCAGATGGAATAAGAAGGAAAAAAACTGCTTTATTTCTTGCCCACATTAAGAGTATTTTACCAATTTCTAATTTTAGTTCTTTTCACGTTTTGTTTGTTAGGCATAACTGGGTCAACTCTTTCATTCTTTCAGGTTGAAAATCCTGTCTGAAGAAAAGCAAAGTTACTTGTCATGAAGCAAAGTAAATGGCTGTGAATAATTTATAAGAAAGTAAAAATATTCTGCTTTTGAGATTTTAACAGGAGAACAACCTCAAGTTATAAATTATTATTATTGCACTAAAATATGCTCTTCATCCTTTTATTCCTTTGCTCTGATCACTGACACAATATTTTGTGCTCCAATGGTTAGTAGTCTCCCAAGCACCATGAATGTGGACCCTCCAGGCCTGTGACCACTGCCTTTTGGACCATAATTTATCTGTGACTACAACCCTGCTTCACACTTGCCTCCATATGTTCATTAGGATTCTTGCAGGTTTCTCTCCTTATACAAAGTAACATGCAGGTATGTGTTAAATGTCTGGTAGGATGCAAGGCGAGGACAGTAATACAGCTGGGGGCTCCAGAAGTGAAAACAGTGATCACAGACGATTCTGGGATCATTAGTAAGACACAACACAGAGATTCACACACCCACTGCTCAGGTACAAAGCAACACTGATAGTAAATAGGTAGGTAGTTAAATTCTTTATATTTACTCAGTTTTGGGTCTTAAAGCTATGGCATTCAGAGATATTTGTGGTAATAATATAAATAGGATCTTTCTCTGTATAGAGATGATAAAGTTGAAAAAGATGGCATATTGTAGGGAACAGTAAGATTACAGCAACTTGATTTAACGATGTCAGTTTCACTAATGCTCTTACTAAAATATCTGCAATGAATGTGTCGTTTCTCTATGGTTCCAAGGGAAGAATATGAATTACTTAATATCAAACTTTGTCATTTCTTTCTTTAAAATCTTTTATACACTTTCTGCAATACATCATTTCTAATGTACTAATGCTGACATAAACCACCATGATTCCCAGCATCTTTGTCTCATTAACAGAATTCTGATTTTTAGGGTGAAAGTTTAGAAGCACAAGTGAAATAATTAAATGTAGGAATGGATCTATACATAAACCAGCTTCAATAAATAAATTCATATAATTTGTTGCAGTTGCTATTGGAGTCAATAAATTCATATGTCTTCCTGTGGCCAACATGATCTTTTACAATCCTGACCTGCTTCTTACACTGAGATCAGTCTGGCAAGAGAGGGAAAGGGCAGGTAGTCCACATGTTCTTATCGGTGTGACTGATTCCAATCCCTTGCACATGCAAGATTTCAAAAATGCATTCAATATTTTCACATAAGATATGGTCATATGCACTAAGACTATTGCTACCAATGTCTTCCCACAGGAGATACTCAATTGAGTCCTACAGGAGAAGCCTGAAGTGTGAAATACCTACTACTTATTCTTCTTGCCGTGTTGTTGATTAAT
Source organism: Athene noctua (assembly GCF_965140245.1). Lineage (NCBI taxonomy): Eukaryota > Metazoa > Chordata > Aves > Strigiformes > Strigidae > Athene > Athene noctua. Next base: position 25,146,533 of record NC_134041.1, read on the forward strand.
GAGTATTGGTGGTAGCCTGAGTCTTGGGGAACCTGAACATCTCTTTTTCTTCAACCTTAGCACTGGCTCAAAACAGTTCTTAACATGCAACCTCTGCCCAATATTCCCCTAAGCCTCCTCACAAATAATTAAATTCCTGCTTGACATACTTTTATGTTTGTCCCTTCATTTATCACCCAGTGAGGATGCTGAAGTTCCTTGATCAAAAGTGGGTGGTGAAGTTGACATTATTTCAAAGTGGAAGACCTCTCTATGTAATGGTGCAGTGGGCCCAGGCTTGCTGGAAACAGTCCCGCTTCAGATCTGCATTTTTGGGGGACTCATAATTTAAAATTTAGGCCCTCAAATTTTAGACTTCAGGACAGACAAAATATCTGTGAACAGATTCTGAGCATCCCAAATGATTGGCCCCAAACATACTGAGTGGCAAGTGTGCATATTATCTTTTTGTATTTATATATACTATTTATACTTTATAGATTAATATAACAGGAATATAAACTTTGGATAACACAAAGCTTCCTCCAAAGTGAAAAAAAAGTTATTCTTTTTCTCATGGAATACCACAGAGTTATTACAGCAGCTCCAAGTAAATTTCAGATTAATGTCAGTAATTTCCCTTGAAGGACTACTGGATATCTTCTCACATTTATGTGCTATGAAATTGTTTTCGTTCTTCCACAACTTAACATTTGTGTAAGCATCATGCGAAATATTACTGCATTGACCTTGCTAGGCATAGAACACACCATGACATACCACAGAAAGAGTTCAAAATGACTCTTCGTTCAATTCCTTCACATTACATGGCAAAGAGAGAAATCACATTTGCTCTGTTTGTCCATGCCTTCAGGAATTCCTACTAATTTGACCTTGTCTGACTTTCTATTCCAGGTCACCAATTAGATTTCTCTCAGCTCTGCAGTTGTTAACTATCTCAGTGGAATTGCATCTCTCTATGACAATTATGTTTCCAAATTCACCTATTCTCTTTGCTACCTACAAGCTTGGACCAAAACATTCATGCTTTTCATATGTCGTTCTTATTCAGCCACTTACTATACATTTATTAAAATAAATCAGTGTAATTAGGCAACTCTGTACATTCTTGCTGTGCTTTGATTTTCCCCTCAGAATAATGTATTCAACTTCAGAAATAAAAGTTTATTAGTGACATTTGTACTAAGAATTAAAAGTAAACTGTCCCAAGTAAGCAACTACTAAGTGATATCCAGCATATGACTGCTGCAGGATTTTCAGGCCCGCACTTGCTGACTATTCTCTAAGGAATTCTTTTCCCTAAGGTAAAAGCAGCCTTGGGAGAGTGCCGATCACCCTTCTTGTTATTTTTGAAACTCCATCTGTGATTTTAATACTCACTTCCATTAACTTTAGCACTAGGCCTGCTAATCTTGTAGGTAGGCTAGAAAATCTTCAGATGTATGCAGGTGCTTCAGAGATTGGAATGCTAATCAGTCACATTTAGCTGCTACTGTAAATATAAGAAGGAAGGTAAAGATAGCAGAAGAGAAAGATAGACAGGCTTGAATTAACAGAGAGGCATATCCAAGGCTTTTGCCTTTTTCTGTACAGGAATAATTCAATCTTCTCTCCATCATTCTTGTCCTACAGTTTTGGAGCCCAAAACACCAGACAGTTTTTAACAAGTGGTAGCCTAGAGAACAAAAAACACTGGGGGAGGAAGATTCTCTTATCCCCTTTAGTGGTCCATTTTCTTAGTATACTATCAAACAAATGATCAGTTTTATTCTAGAGATTTTCCTACAGCCAGAACATACTTCTGCAGGAAATGTGTAAGATCTACTCATATCATATCACCTTTGGATAGTCAGTGATCTTTCACTGGAGGCATTACTGTTTCACCTGAACATTGATAGCTATTGATCCTCCCTCCCTTACAAGGCAATGGCCTTTGGAAGATGGATAAATGAGTACTTGCCTTTTCAATAGGTTTTACTCCAGGGTGATGAGCTATTGCACCGAGTTACCTGTATTTTCCTTCCTCGACATAGTTTGGGGAGAGAAAAGGGGGATATTTTGTGAGAGTAGCTGTATTTTTAGTTTTTTGGTCTCGATTCATGGATTTTTCAGTATTTTTCGTTAAGAAATTATATCTAAGACTTTTTGTATTTGGAAATGTTTTCATATGGGAAGGTGGCTGTTACAATGGACAGCTGAATCATATTGCAGAGACCACTGAAAGCTGCCAAATTAAAACCAGGGCTGTGTGAGAAATTAAGGGAAAGCAGGTCATCCTATAAATTAAAATGAGAACTTCTTTATACAGTCTAATAGAGAGTCATGAAACGTTTGATTTGTCTGGGTTTTGAGGCAGAGAGAAATGTCAAAGGCAAAATTCTTAGTTTTACAAAGACCTTTCAATGTCACTTATTTCAAAGAGATATTTAAGAGACGGTAGGACTTATACATACATTAATGCTCTCTCATTGAAAGATGTCCCTGTTAAGTGAAAATTAAGTCCAGAAAGCTTTGATGCAAGATTTATTGGTACTGTAGCCAAAGATGTCCCACCACCTCTTGTCATTGTCAGAAAAAGGTTCAAGAAATGGCTCAATGTTGTCTCTCTTCCTCCACACCTGGTGTTCTGGGGCTGAGTTTCTACTTGGTCTTAAACAGTTCAGTTTAGGACATGTTGCTGTGCTGGAACGATTACGTTTTTACTTCTTTTTTTTTTTTTTTTAATTTAAATTAAATAGTGCATTGACTCATACTTTTGGTATTTTCTTGTGTGTGTGGGCTTAGAATGAGACTCTGTGTCTGACTCTCTATAGCCTTGAAGCTAATATAGTAATTCACTGTTGAGAAAAGTGGGTAGACAACTGTGAGTCTGTGGACAACTCCATTTAAACTTCCTTTGTAAAAGTACAAAGGACTTAACATGATATAAGGCAGCTAAGAAGTGAAATATTTACCATGATAAATTACTTGCTTTAGTATAGCTGTAAACTGGGACAATTACTGAAAAAGCAATAATATAAAATAATTTATGCTTGTGGATGTTAGATTAATAGAATTGCTGACAGTTTTCTTTTACTTCATCCTAAATAACTTTTATTATGTCAGCTACTAATATCTGTAGCATAAGAATGCAGCAGTTTTCTACCGCAGGCAGAAGAAATAGAACTCTGTGTATATCATGGATTGAAACAAAAGTTGTGTGAAGCTCAGTTTTCTTTGAATGAGTTTTTCCAAACTGCATGTGGAAAACCACATGAGAAAGGATATGTGTGTACATTTGCAGAAAACTGCCTTTGACTTCTGTAATGCCAATTAGAGAATAAAAATGTATATGTTTTCTATGGGGCAGTTTGTGTCTTTATAACCATAGTAGGAAAGACAAGGCAGCTGGATATGGCCCTAAGCAGAAACTTAAATTTATTCCTGTCAGAGTTGAAAAAACTATTTGGACCCTGTTTCCCAAGTGAAAAAAAAAGAAACTGATAAGAAAAGTTATCTGGAACCTTGGATGAAAAACTCTTTCTGAGAAGACATTAGAAGGGAGAAGATCTAAGAATGAAACTAACAAGAACTACAATTAGAAAAAAAATTAATCAGCAGGAAAAAGGTACTTCTTAAAGGCTAGGAAGTGTAGGAGCAAACGGAGAATTGACAAAACTGAAGTTTAGCTAGTATTGCAAAGGAAGTTAAGAAGATTGCCAAAGGATTTTCAACTGTATACAAATAGAACAAGGAAAGTAAAGGTGGTACCACTAAGCTTTTGAGAAAAAGGGTGAAACATGGACTAGACTCATGTAAATGCATGAAAGTATGAAAACACAGGAAAAAGTTGGATATAAGATAACAAGCTACAGTGATTTTGTACAGAACTTTTATATCAGATCAAGCCATCAAACTAACTGGCAGAACTGATTTTCTTGACAAAGGAATTATAAAAGATTAGATGCTTCTGACTAAGGGATTTGAGGATGGTGCCACATGAGAAGTCATTACTTCAGCTGAGGAGAAGAGCACAAATGGGGATGGAACTGGTGGAGAAAGACATCACTGTGTTATGCAGAAAAAAGAACTTTTTGACTGGAGACTCCTTAGGAGCTGAGTTTCCCCAAGGACCAGTGTGGGAACAGATGCTGTTTCATGTTTCCAGTAATGGTTGTCATAGAAAAGAGAGAAGTATGTTAATGAAATTTAGCGATGGTACAGAAGAGGGATGAACTGTAAATATAGGAGATACTCCAAATATCATGGAGGAAATTATAGGTGATAATGAAAAAAGTGATAGGAACAGTCAGAAATTCAATAGGAGAAAATTCAAAGGGAATAATGCTGTTAACCAAGAACATTTCAACATGGAATGGTGGTGTGGAAGAGGACAGGGTATGGGAAGATCACAGGATAGTTATACATCTCTTCTAATTTATTTGTGAAAAAGATAAAGGCAGTCCTAGTGTGTCTTAGGTGTAGTATTTCCAGTGATAAACAAATACAATACACTGTTGACAACTTGTGTAGCGTGTACAATTATAGTCATTCACACTTGGGAAAAGCTATATTAAAATACATGACAGATGAAGGTTACTGAAACTATACTTACTTTATTAAGTAAAAGAGGAACAACACTATTTTCAAAAAGAACTTCCATAACAAGCAAATCTGGAAAAGCACACATCCCAGTTTCTATTCTTCCACACAGCTGACTTCATTGCATGCTCTTATAAGACACCTGCTCCCCTTTCCTCAGGTTTTGGAGAGAGTGACTGGCTGCAGCCTCTCATTTCCTGGGTGTTGCTGCATCTTTGTTGCCAAATCACCAATCTGCGTTCCTCAGAAATGCAGAGAAACAAGAGAGTTCAGTGAGTGAGCATGTCTCTGTGTGGTTATTTCATTGCTCCTCCTCAAGCCAAAGCTAAACACTGCAGTATGAACCATGAAGGTTTTAATTGGGTGACACCCTTAGGTACAACTCTGCTTTCTCATCATGCCTCACGGTGGAAAGCAGACTCTGCAGTTAAGTGACTGTCTTCCAGCTGAATGAACTGTCACCTTACTGAATTTAAGAGCTTTGGTTGACATGCATGCTTACTTCTGACATTAGATTTTAAATGACAAGGCAGAAAATGATCATCCTTCCCTTTGACTATGTGGCCAGAGTAAGACCTCTGGAGCACAGCAGTGACTGGGAGATTGAAAGGGAGAATGTGTTCCCCATCTGTGACACCAAGCCATGTGGCTAATCACTCCATCCTATAAGTGGACCCTCATCAGTACACAGCTACATTTCTCACAACAACCAGAACCTTAATTTGGCTACTTGTTTTCACCGGCCACCTCAGAAAACAGCACAGTGCTGCAATAATCAGTGATTATCAGTAAGATTTTTATACGTGAAACAATGACCTGCAGATTGTGTGCCTGCTCCTGGGTATTCACTGTCCACCAGTTGGTAAGCAGGTCTGTTGGCCACCAGGGACAGATCAGCAGGCAGCAGCAGCAAATAGGGTTTTGCAAGGGTGCAGAGTCAGACTGGTGCCCTCCTTATCTGAAGTCTGGTCTTCCTTGGAACCACTGTGATACCAACAATACTTTTACTGTTTTAGAGCTTCTCAACAGTCTAGTATCCGTTTCAGCTGCCACAAAAAAGAGAGGTTTTTCACAGAGATGGTGCAAAAATAAGAAGTGTGAGTTTTTGGTCTGTTATTCCAATTATGCTCAACATGCTTGTCCAGTGTACCCACAGGTCATATAGCTCATGACTATGTTTCTTTTATTCCATTCATCATTAATCTGTAACCAGTGAATCTATGTGCAGGCAATCCCACATGAGACACTCCCAGCAGGAGACAAAATGAGGCAAAGAGGATTGCATCTGACAGAGCTGTTTAAATAAATTGTTAATTTTCTTAGAATACTGGGGGACCTGTCTGTAGCACCAAATCTCCATAGCTTGTAATCTTATGAGCCATCTGTCTCCCTGTATACTAGAAAAGGCTATGGACTTGGGACCGTGATGAAATATTAGGATGTAAATATTGAGGGGGTGGGAGATTATTGCAATATCTAATCCTGCATCTTGCAAGACGATGGGTTCCCTAGCCTCCCACTGTGATAAAGGAATACAGGGTGTTCAAAATCTTCAAGGTCTGAGCTCTGAAGCACACACACATATTTAGCAAATTGGATCAATTTTACTGTTAGATGTGTGAGTGTGTGTGCCTCTATTTCTGTAGGTCTATTTTTCCTTTGAACAGATACTCTAGCCATTAAAAATAAAAACATTGTATTAGTATTTTATGTTGTGTTCAATAACCCAAACCATAGACAAAACAGCCCACTCAATCTATTGATTTTTAAGACATACTACAAAACTGTTTTTACTCAGCTTTGCAGAAAACAAGGACTGGGTCAAATCTAGTAGTTATCCATCTTTTATAGGAGGGATGTGTCTTCGATGAAAAGAGCTCATATCTTCTTAGTGGGTTAGGGCATATATTACATTTACTTTCTAAAATGAATAAACTTGGTACATAATGGGAGGTCGTCTTAACCTAAATTAAATATTCAAAATGAGGTCTGGTCCGTGGTTATGACATGAATTTGTTTATATATCTCTCCTGAAAAATGATGCAACATCTTTGAAAGACGAATGTCTTCTCAACTCACAAACTCTAATAACTCATGTCCTCTGTGGCTTTATATCTTAAAGGAGTCAATACATTCTCATGGTAGAAGATCAGAGAAGGGCTTTGGGAGACCTCTGTTTCATTTCTAGCTTAAAAACTGAGAGGTTTGAAAGAGTAGGAATTACATCATATCTTTAGAATTGGCCTTCAGTCCCTTTCATTTGAGTTTCTCCATTGTAACAATATTTATATCTCTGTGTAAAGCAGTTTGAAATCTTTGCCTGAACTGTATGCAAATTTTTTTATGGGAATCTAATATGTATTAATTATAATTTACAAAGAAACTATCACACATGTTTCAAGTTGTTAGTTATTTTTAGATTTGTTCTGTGAAATGTAAGTATCACATTTTAATTAATATTAAAACAAATGCCTTCTCCCAGACTCTGAAGATTATCAACCATAAAACACAAAGTCACTCTGTTCATTTTCCTTTAGCCATCTAATTTAACAAAGCACCAAGCCTTTTCATAGAAAGTCCAAATAAGAAAGTACGCTTTTACCTTAGCCCAAATCAGCATCTTAGTCCTGATTTGTTAGCCCTATGTTGCTTTTTGTAATTAACTGCCAGTCGATGTTTTTTTTCAGATATACAGCAGATGGATACAACTTTTATAAGACAACTATCAACAAGTCTTCAGGTGAAAGAAATGTCACAAATTATCACTTTCACTGAATTATGTGAAAATAATGTCAATATCCCCCTTCTGATAAAACCCAGTGAAAACACAGCTCACAGATGTTTAAGGTCACTAGATGGACTGTTGTCATTGTAATCTTCATATAAATACACACATGTGTTGTCACAGTATTTTCCAGACTTTTCAAGAGTTCCTTCTCCTGTATGGAAGTTTTTTCTGTTTGGAATTCCAAGTTATACCCAAAAAGAAGATGCCAGAATATTAGGCTTCTCAGCTGAATAGCACTGATAAATATTGACAGAGACCAATGTTTTGGTGTGATCCTGGAACATATATTAAACAAGTTTAACCAAGAATCAGACCTACTGTAATCTTTATAAAGACACAATGGAGTAATGCAGAAATTTACACTGTAATTTATGGGCCAATAATGAAAATAATTGTGTAGCTTTGGTAATTTAGAAATAAGTTCTCTAAGGGACATTAAAAATGGATTTGCTACAGAATTAATCATGTTCTAATAAAATGGTTCCAATGAACTAGAAAGCACATGGCAGTGCACAGCAGAAAATGTTACCAACCTTGTCAGAGACTCCAAAAGTGAAGTATCTGTATGCTATATAAAAGCACTCTCATGTGACCCTTTATTTGTATACTCTTTACTGAAATAAAAAGAACCTGTCTTTATCTGAGAGGCATCCATTTTTAGAGCCATTAGACAGTTAAAATCCTACTAGCTTTTTGAAAACAATAACTATGCAACTTGGAAGAATACTGATTCTTTTCTTTCTACAGACTATTAGAACATTTTATAATCTCTTTCTTTTAAATGAAACCAACAACAAATTCAATCCAAATATACAGTACACAAAACCAATGTCTTATTAAAAAAATAACAATCTAAATCTAAAAATTCTGTATTGAAAAGAAGCTTTTCAATCATCAATATTCCAGTTGCTACTTGACAGCTGAAGACACTTCCTGGGCACACATAACTTCATCCATGCTATTCTACTGCAGAAAGAAAATTCCTTGTTAAAAGAATCTCAGTCTATGGATGAAAAAAGAAATGGGAAGAGAATATATATTTTTCCCTCATCAATAGATATTATTTATAAAACCAAAAATAGTGTATCATTATTCTGTTTTGTTCTGGTTTTTTTTTTTTTTTTCTCCACATTTTCAGTAGTTGTTTCAGTAGGAGGTTGGTGGGCCTTGAGATGAAAACTTTGTCATGTAATTGTATAAAAATTAATTCCAGACTAAGGTTAACTTATGAGCCAGAAATGCAAGTTTCTTTTAACCACTTTGGGTCCCTTCTAATGGGAAAACATGAAACATATATACATCAATTTGATATATAAATATCATTGAATTATTTTTCTTGACAAGGCATAAGAACATGGATATGTGTTGTACTGTATATAGAATATAGCGCCCTTTATTGCATTGAGATTTTTAGGCAGAATTACCCAAATATCAGAAAGTTTTTAACTGGTTTACTTTTCTTTTTACAGTCCTTGATATTTGTATTAGGCAGTTCACTTACTCAAATTATTTGCCTTATTTTTCTACTATGACTTATACAATAGTGGCTTTTTAATTTTTTCTTTATTTTTTTAATTGCCTTGAATTGTAGACTGTACATGCTGCAATGGCTACATATTAGCAAATACTTCCAGTTCAAACTTTCTGTAAGTTAACATTTTGAGAGTTGAAGACAAATATACTCTCAACCTAAAACTGTTACTCACGTAAGGCATCAGGACTGGCAAATATGACCAGAGTTTACAGCTGACGCATGCTTAGCTGGAGTGGCAGTTAGAGGTCAGGCAAGGTACCTTACATTTAGCTACCTAAATTGCTCTTCTTGTGTTCATATGAACAACTTGCATAAAAGCTTCTGGTCCAAGACATCAATGATTTAAATGGTGGTACAAGAGGGCAAGCAGAATAATCGACATCTGTCTGCCAAGTTCCGGGTGCAGAATTCTGTTGGGATAAGAGTGGAGCAGGTAGAAAGAGATAAGATGCTTTACCCTTATATTTGTCATTTGGTCAGGAAAAAAAATGCAGCACCATTTACAAGGCTTACTACTTCACAAGTGATGAGCCTGCTTCATGGAACCAAACTGTGCTGAGGAAGATTTTTTCAGATTTTTTTCTTCTCACCATCTCTAATACAGCTCTTTTAGTACACATAATGCTGCAGATAGGATTTCAGTTAGCACATTGGCAGTGATCCTTCGCCTATTCTTATGCAAGGGAATTGGGAAAAGATAACTTACCTCCAACCTTCAGCAAGACACCGGTTGTTTCCTTAGCAACGTTTGTGTCCTTCCCCTCAGAAACACTGTTCAGAAAAACTTTGCAATTTTATATTATTTGCAGGAAAAAAAAAAAAGTACTTCATCGTGTGGATTCCAAACACAGCTCAAAAAGTAACATATATTATCCACAACCGTGATTTTGTACATATTACTTAGGGCTGACTGTTGCATATCAGTGCTTTCTGCCAGCCACATAAGATCTGTATTAGCAAGACCATAGCCGGAAGGTGAAGCAAAGTGATTATTCCCCTCTCTGTGGCACTTGTGAAACCACATCTGGAGAACGGTGTCCAGAGTTGGTCTGCCTAGTAAAGGAGAAATTGGCATACTGGTGCAAGTCCAGTGGAGGGCCACCAAGATTGTGAAGGGCTGGAACATGTGATGAAGGAAGAAAGGCTGAAAGAACTGGACTTGTTTAGCCCTAAGAAGAGAAGGCTTTGGGAGGACCCTACCATTATCTACAGCTACCAAGGGAAGCATGTGGAAAAGATGTAGCGAGACTCTCCTCAGAGATGCTTGATGCAGCGTATACAAGTGACAACATGGGGAATTCTCACCTAGTACTAGGAAAAAAAAAATCTTCACCATGATGGTTGTCAAACAGTGGAAGGGACTGACTAAAGAACCTCTGTACTTGGAGACAGGTAGAACTGGAGTGGATGCAGCACTGAGCAACATAGCCTAAGAAGGATCTGCTCTGATCTCTAGGGGCTAGCACACACAAATGAACTTAAAAAAAATAAATAATGTTAAGTTATATTCTGAAGATGGCAGTAAGACAGATTCCGCTTATTGTCCTCAATGAGGCAAAGCCAGGTGAAAACTGAGGATTAGTTGCTGGATGAAAAAAAAAAAATACCCTGAGAATCCCTCAACTTCATATTATTCAAAAGTTTCCTTGTGTTTTGCTTTCCTTTATTAACTATTTGAGAATATTTAAGATTATTTTTTGTGTATACAGTAGTGTGTAGAGTAAAATGTACCTTATATATCAAGGGCTTGTTATTATAAAATGTGAACACTACAACATGAAGAATAAAAAGGTGGGTCTACAAATCTTGGCTCTAAATCTCAGCTCTGAATTAATCTAACAAGACAAAACCAGCTAATTGCAAATACAGGTCTGGCAACTGTCACAGGGAGTGACAATCCTGAGAGCTGCAGGCACTCTGTACCTCAGGATTAATACCTATGTCTATTTTAAGGTTTGTAGATACTTTGACTTGTATGAAAACACACAAAGACAGGCTCAAAAAGTTGTTAATACAGGCAAGAGCAGGTGCTACCATCATCAGTCAAACAGTAAAAGGAACTGAATCCCAATCTCTCTTATAAAGACACTATAAAAATATTAAATATTTTTAATAAAAGAATTATGCAAGAAATGACACTTCTTATGCAGCCTTCTGTCTGTTTTTTGGGTTTTTTTTTGGGTTTTTTGTTTTTTTTTTTAACAAATTATCTCTGTATTGCTCCAAACTGCCACATCTATACCTCTGTCAGGAGACAGTCCATCTCAAACAATCAATTTTTGTCAATATCTTGACAGTGACATCAGTCCCAGTTTAAAAATATGCTGCTTTTTTTTTTTTTTTTTTTTTTTTACCTGATGAATATTTATGTAAAAGGAATAAAATAGAATAAAAAAACCCATGAGATGGAGGCTGGGATACTCAGCTGCCTGGGAAGACACATGCCTAGATACATGACTTAACAGTGGTCTGTTATCACTTTCCAATTGCCATTTGTAGGTGCCCAATTTTTTTTTAACTGTCACATTTCCAGACACAAAGGAGTTCATTATAATACCTAGTGCTAAAAGACTCTTGTGTGCTCAGATCTACTTTTAAATTCTGTTTTCATTTAATTTTAATTCCAGTATAAACCTTTTAAGAACTCATAGGGACACTGGATCAGGTTAGCTTTGTGTAATCACCTCTTGAAAAGCTGCAGGGATGCAGATCCCATGATGCCACTGGCAGCCTGCTTCCGTGCTGCTCTACCCTTCTAATGAAGATGTTTTTCTCAATGTTCTGTCTAAACCCTCCCAAGCTGCAACTTGTGGCCACTGCCCCTTGCTATACCACTTGTCACTATGACAAAGAGCCTGACTCTCTTGTCTTTGTATCTCCCGGTCAAGTAGGGTTTGGCTGCTATTAGTTTGCCCTTAGCCTTCGCTTCACCTGAGTAAACTAGCCTTCCCTACTAAAAAACAAACTGCAGTTCCCTCTGTAGGGTAAGTGAAATAGAACAACACATTCTATTTAACATTTAATAGCTGAATCATTTTTGGTGTACTTTTTATTTGTTGTCTTGAACAATGGATGTAACCCTCTGCCCAGAAACTACTTGTAACAGCAGTCTTGCTAATAGGTGATTTTAAACATAATGTTCCTGTTTCAAGTAAAAGCACAAAAATTTCAATTTAAGTACTATGTTGTCAATACCCAACGGTGTTCTTTGCCATAGGCAGTTAATGCTGTTCTTTTGTAATTCTATCTATAAAAATGCTACATCCCTGAATTACCATCATCAGTAGTTGACAATCTGCCATCTTTCTCTTGGAAGCATTATACTTCTGACATGTTATAGGATAACATGATAGCAAATACCTGGTCCAGGTATCCACGAGTACATGAAAATAAGTCTTACCTGACATCAATGTGAATACAAAGCTCTTGTAGTGTGACTTGCTATATTTTCTGTGCTGCTTTCAGATATTACAAACTAAATGAAATCAGGCTGGATTTAGTACTTTCAGAGATTACCCGCGACTAAATTCTTCAAACACTAGTACAAAAACCAATTAATTATTTGAGCATACATTCCTATATGAATACCCTCAAATCGCCCCAGGATAGGGTATGCTATAAACGTACTGCTCAAACTGCTACCTTTAGAAAGAACATAAACCGAATGTTCAGATAAAATCTGATTGCAAGTACCATGACATTGGTAGCTTTCCAACTGGAAGGTTGCTGTTTTTAAGACTAAAAGTGAACAAAACAAAATCTGAAGTTACAGTCTTGCTCTGTTTTGAAACAAAGTTTCTTAATACTTTTGTTCTCATGGTGCAGCACTTCAGGAGTCAATAACAAGACGCCCTTCTGCCTGTTGATGGCTGCAAAGCTTGCTATGTAATGGCAGGATCTGTTGAACCAGACAAGACCCTGTGCAGAAAGGCTCACCCATTTTTGTGCCATTTTTCACTTCCAGACTTCTTCTAGCTCGTCAGATTTCTAACAAAATCACTGCAGGTGGAAAAAAAAATCTGAGACACTCCATTGTAGAAACCAACTGATAGTTATGAACTGCTTAAAACCATCTTTTACATTTAAAGTAAAGGCTTATTAAAAGAGAGAGACCTTCCAACCTATGTCCATATTGTCCTTCAAGACAAGACTGAGTAATGTGGGTATTTACATGTATTCTTTAAGAGCAGCTACCTTGAGGTTCCCCTCATGCTCTGGCTGAGGCTTCCTAGAGGCTTTTAGGCTGAAGTATGCAGAAGGACATGAAACTCTGGACCAGTGAGGAAGCTGGGCACAGCAGAACAACTCACTGCCTTCCCTGCAAAGGGTGTATGTGCAGAGACAGTGGTTTGGCTCTGTGGGGTGCTCCCCCTCACAGTACCCCCTGCAACTTGCTTACTGGGATGAGGCAGTTTGTATGCTCTTCTCCCTTCTCAGCACTGGGCTGTCACAATGTAGTCATCGCCATAAAATCTCTACCATATTCCTGTAAACAATTACAAAACTAAAAAGGCAAAGAAAGCTGTCAACCTGTATGATGCCAATGTGCTGTTTTTTTATTAATGTAACAAAATCAATCACAGCGAAAGAGTTTCAGAAACTTTTATATGCAATGCTCAATAAAAACAAGAGTTTTGGCAGGACCTTGGCAAATAAAAATGTTAATGCTATGAAGTCGCTCTAATGTAGCAGACAGGTTTTTCTGTTTAGTTTTCATCACATTACAGACATGTTGTTTATATATTGCTTCTTGGCATATCTTTACAAGAGAAAGAAGGTGCCACCTTTTACAGAGGAGGCATATTTTTATTAATCTCTCTGTGCCCATAGGAAGTCACTGTTCATCCTGGGTCATTTTTGCTCATGGTCTTTTATGACAGTCATAGGATTTCTTTCTAACAAAAAAAGCTGTAAAAATCAGAAAAATGTAGTCATCTTTTGAATTCAAATGCTACTGACTGAAACCTCACAGTAGAAAATGAGGACAAGGCAGATCAGAGCATGGTAGGGAGTACTGTAAAATGTTTTCTTTGTAAATCAGACAAAAAGACATGTTTACAAAAAAGAAAAAAAGGAAAGCCTTCCATGATATTAATTTACCATATTAATTCATACCAAGCTGTGATTTATGAGCTCTGCTGCCTCACCAAGAAGTACTCTAGCTCCCAAGCCAACACTTTGTCTTTAGTTTGTCTTTTGGGATTCAAATAAACTACAGCAAGAGACATTTTACATATCCTTAATTCAAGTTATTTCTTCCTATTGATAACGCTTTAGTCTTCCTCTTGCTGCATTTGAAGGGGTTTTTAACTTTCAGTACTAATTTCTTTCTAAGTTTCAAAATTCATGTTAATAACAAGTTTTTAAGAAGTAATCACTGTGGCAATTCAAATATTATCTATGTTAATCCTAACAAACTGCATTCAGATAATATTAATGGATTGATTTACAAATAATAATGCAAGGATGGGACTATTCTTAATTTATCCTGCTGTGTTCAGATATTACCACACATATGGCAGAGGAGATTACCAGCAATTCTGAGACCCCCACAATTCTTCAGGCATAACAAAAGAGATTAATGACAGAGTAATAAGGTCAGCTCAGGTATAACACAACGTTTTCTCACAGATTACATCAGGGCTAAATTTGGCACAATTTAACACAAAATTTCATTTTACTTACTGATTTGGGTCATTGTCTTCAAGCAGAATAGTAGCAAATTCTGTGTCTGAAGAAAATGAAGGATCCACAACCCAGGAGCTTAAATCTCTCATTTACTCTCTCACTAGTTCAGGTTCTAGGTACAAAAAAAAAGCTAGTACTTGCCTTCACACAATTGTCAAGAAGAGAATAACTTGCTCTCCAGATGTAAAAGTTAAAAGTAAAGTAGCACTTCTGCAGCATAATTAAACAAATAGGGGAGATAGCACAGACAATATTTCTGGTGAATTTCAGGCCATTTGGGAAGAATTAAACCAATCACATGTGCAGCTGAAAGTAATTAATCTAGCTGCTTAAACAGACAGACTGCTCATTGTCACTGTGAGAAAGAAATGAAGATAGAGAACAGTAGGGGAAAAAAAAGCTAATAGTGTATCTGATAACACAACTCTGTCCCAAATGAGTTCATTGTTAGAGAGGATAGTTATTACCTATAAAATTAAAGGCTATAAATATGATATAAATAGTGCTTGAGAAAAGCTGGTATACCTCCAAGATTTCATATACAATTTCTAGTTGTTTTCTGACAGATTAATTATCTCATATTAAAACCATAAAGACAATTAAATGTAAAGTGAAAAGTCGTGTACTCCCATGTAATGGAAACATCAGCAGTGATAAATGCTGTGCAGCTGTAGAGAATACATTGTTATACCTGTGTTTATTGGAAGGCAAACAGGTGTGGTCTATGGGGTAAGCAAGGGATTTAAGGTGAAGGGCTCAGGTCTCTAGGTCAGGGATAATTCCTGACATTTAATTCCTTTATTTATGGTTATACTGATTTATAAGCCTACATAACAAAAATAAGACTCCCTTCACGGCTGTATAGGAGACTGAATTCCCCACACTTTCTATAGCCTTTTGAGATGGATAGTGTTCTGAAAACTAACCTGGTTAGCTTGCATAAAATACTCTGTCATGTGACTTGCAAGCTGACTTCTGTGCCCAGTTTTCTAAAGGATCAGGTAAAAGAAAACAAAAAATGAACTCTGAAGTTAAAGGCAAAGGGGCAGATCCCCCACTTTCCTATGTCTGCATTAAATTCAGCTGCCTTTAATCCTTCTTTCCCTCTTGAGATGAACACACACAAACACATTTTTCTGACCATAGGAAAAAGACAGATAGTTTGGGTCAGTGCACTTCCCTTTCCATTGAGTGAACTATGCTAAAACCCACAAATAGACAAGGATGCCCATGATAGCACTATGGCTTCTAGTAGTTATTAATCACAAGTGAAGTGCTACTGCCTTCTGCATGCTCTAGCCATGCGCTGCATGATCAGGCATGACAGGCAAACAGAGGCTGTGACATCTGTGTATATTAGAACCATATTAGAGCATAGCTGTCCATTTTATTACACAGTCACAGAATTGTCTAGGTTGGAAAAGACCTTGAAGATCATCCAGTCCAACCATCAACTCAACATTAACAGTTCCCAACTACACCATATCCCTCAGTGCTAAGTTGACCCTACTCTTAAACACCTCCATTAGTGTTTGCTCCCACTAGGAAAGCAACTGTTCATTATCAGTTCAGGGATGAAGGCACTCTAATGCTGAAGTGCAGCAGTACAGGTGAGGTAGGTAAGAGGATAGAGAGTGGAAAGCCGTGGCAGAGCATCAGGGAAGCATTCTGTGCTGTTCACATGAGCTGAAGTTACACTGACCATGAGCATAAGAGTGACAACTTCACCCGAGGTTGTACTGGACTGGAGTATGCTAGGGAGGAGCTCAGATGGATATCATCTGGGGAATGGTGACCTGCCTCACTTGCCTTTGGTAACAAAAGCTGCAAGCCCACAGACATTCAAGACTTTGAATGAAGGAGAGATCCTTGCCATAAAAAGAGATTTATTAAACCAGATGATGAAGACTAATGCAGAAATCAAAATAAACAAACCATTACAGTCACAGGTATTTGAAACTTATTTCCACTGTATCATGTGAGGGAGTCAGAAGGCTGCCTAAAGATTCTAAAGGGTATTGTGTGGAGTGCCTGCTGTCCCTGCTCCTCCACCTGAAACACCTAAAATATCTTACTGCCACTGTGTAACTTGCTATAGCCTCAAGAAAATTTTCAAGAAGCATTAGTGTCTCTAAATAAAGCCTTGAAGATAAGGCATGCTATTTTTAACACCAAGACCCTTTTAGGAAAGATTGTTGGTTAGGTTATTTAGCACATCAGTAACAATGTGCATTACAATTTCAACTTTTCCCATCCATTCAGATTTGAATTATATTATTAGATACATGAATTATTGATTTCAAAAAGGTGGAAGACTAATATATTGCAATGTAAACAAAACATCATCTTCAGATTTCTTAGGCCAATTTCCTCTATTTTCTGTCTTAAATCTTGCAGGTCACTTGAACTTTTACCATGAATGGTTACTTAGCCAAAGATTTTATCCCTTTAAAGAAAAGTGCCTTTCCTCCTGAGAGGACTGAGAGTGAATGCCTTTATTACAAGAGAGATGACAGGACTTGCTAAAGCAGTATCTGTGGAATGAACCGAAATGTTCACAGCGTGTGAGAGCACAAGCATGTTCAGTTGTTTCTGATGGGCTTTGTTTTGCTGAAAATAGACAGGAGGATTGGAGATGCTTAGAGCTCTGAGCAATATTCAGTTAATCAGACATCTAGACTCAGTAACCAATCTGAAACTTTTATGGAACCTATTAGTTTAAACCCAAGGGATCTTAAAGGCTTGATTATCACCATTCTGGTGCATACTTATGACTCTAATATGCCATTATATCAAATCAAAATAAATAACACTGATTTTAAATTGGGTGGGAAAGGAGTGAAAGGAGGGGAAAGAAAGGTGCATATGGAGTGAAGAGGTCACCATGTCATCTCCAGAAAATGTTGACCTACAATTAAAAAATATTATAAATATTAGTATTATTCCAAAGTAAAATAAAATTGAAAAAAAAAAAAAAAAAAGTATCCAGAAATTCAGCTGAGGCTCCACCAGTTGATGATGCTTCTCAGACTGCTTCTCAAAGTCAGCTGTCCAGACATAACATGCTAATAGTCTCTGCAAAAGCTGACTACTACATCATACAGAAAAAGGACTATGTATATCTATAGTTTTCTGAAGGAAGGAATAAAGGGTAAACCCAAATTAGTACCATATTACAGTCTAGTCCCAATTCTACAGTGAATCCCTTCACCTGCATTAAGAAAAGTCATGTTGTTAAGGTTGTTTCTGTGGACATGGAGGACTGTAGCACATTTTACTATTTTTGTTATTGAATTAAAGATTTTGCAATGTACTCTAAAGCACTTGAGGGCTTTCTTATGAAAGAAAGCTATAAAAGTGTATTTGAAATATTTCTCCTCTGACAAACAGTTGTATTATAATGAAAAAACTACAGGGTATGAGCTAGAATTTATTAAGCTTTATTATGTTGAATAATGCTTAGATTAATAACAATTAGGTAGAATAACAGCATCATGTGAATGTAACTAAAAAGAAATATTTAAGCCATGTGGTAGTTTTTAATAAGTCAGCATAATTTTTGACAGCTATCCAAATATCTTAAGAACCTTTTCAAAGTCATGGTCCATCTAGATGCAAAATCTGTATTTATTTAAATATTGCATATCAAAAGAAAGAAAAATATGCAAAATCTAAGCACCAAAGTATGTGTATATTCTAATGAAAACAAGTTACCCTATGTGAAAGTTACTGGAAAGTTTTTGACAGTACTTTTGAGAGATTTTTAAAGATCTGGGGTGAGTAAAGATGCAGATGGATTTGTACAGGAATTTTTAAAATGTTCTAAAAGACCTACAGGATTTATGTACCAACAAAAAATAATTTATGAGAAAAGACCTTACTGATGATTTAATATGCAATTACTTAATATTACATACTTTCTACTTTAATTGAAGTCTTAAGCTCCAGTGCAGTACTCCATTGATTTAGATAGGGCCCAATATTGTCTTACAGGCTGTTTATAGGTTTAGGGTCATGACGTCTAGCCCTAACATAGAAACTGAATAATAAAACTCACCTGTCTAAATTATACATGGCTACTTTAAAAATAGACACAAACCAAATGTCACTGGCATCATTAAATACTAAACAGTACCTTCTTTCAAAGCTGGAATTTATGTATTACGTTGTGCGCTCATAGACACCATATATGAAGCAAAAGGAGCTTATGCTTCATTCACTTTCTCCATCAGGTTATATACTACATGCATTTCTGACAGAATAGAACAGGTCAGTAAGTTATTATATGACAAAGGGAAATACATAGATTCATAGTGGTTTTGGTAGTCTTCTGCTACCAAATTGATTACAAGATGGCTTTGCCAGACCAGCTGAAGGTCGTATTCCCAGACTACAGGGAAGCCAGTAGCCATGGAGAGCCATCACAGGAGGTGAGGCATCTTAGAGGTGTACAGCAAAAGGACACCAGGCAACAATCACTATTTGCAGCAACTAAAATTTGTGTTGGATGTAAAGAATCAGTTTTTCACAGTGCTCACACTGTCAAAAGTGGAGCAGGTTGCCCAGAGAGAGAGTACAATCTCCATCCTCAGAAATTTCCAAAATCTGGCTGAACAAGGCCCCAACCTACCCTTGAAGCTCTCCCTGCTTTGAGCATGAGGCGGGAAGAGGTGACTTGCAAAGGTCCATTCCAATCTTCATTTTCTATGACTCATTTCTTGAGAAGCCTCCAGAGGATGGAGGAGATCCCTTTGCCCAGTCTCCACCTGGATGCTGACTATGGCTTGCCCAGAGGCTATTTATTAGAAAGTCTGATAAGTCAGCAGAGCACCCAGTATGGACACAAACTACCAGAGGCCCCATCAGAAGATGTTGGTTTTAAGGGAACACATTTAGCTACTAATTTGAAATAAACAACAAAATGTTAAATGTGCCATTTGTCCTTTTACAATATGTTAAAAATTATCTTTTTCTTTGTTGTGTGCCTTAGCATGACCAACCAAAATGTTAGTGGTTTTTTTCTGTGCCAAAAATCTGTTAGTTTATTGATTACAGAACGGTAACTTGCACTTGTTCTATACCACCTCAATGACAAAATAATCTTTTTAGTCATGTGGGAGACAAATAAGCCATAGATAAATCAAGAAAGAAATTCAGTCTTCAGAAATATTAATTTTAAATAGAGTAAAATGAATTTCTACCTCTACTTTTCTACTAATTTCTAGTAACTTGTTGCAGTCTTTATTAAATTAATTTAGAAAACTCCTGTTAGAAAAAAAATTGTAAGAAGCTTCAGTTTAAGAATACATTTAAATACATGCTTATCCTTAAGCATAAACTTAAATTCCATAAAGTTTCAAGTCTATATATATACACTTAATATTAGGCATATTTTCAATGCCTTTTCTGAAGGAGTATGTTTGTTTCACTTTTCTGCACACACATAGTCCCTTCCCCTCCTAAGGCTACTGATCTTACTGACAAAATGCTGCAAACCATGAACATTTCATGCTGCTACCATTATTTTCATCTGATTCAGTATCTGATGTACTGGTAGCTGCTATCATTGTCCCCTGAAATAGTGCAGTAAAAAGCTACTTCACACAGTAAAAGAATGGAGAATTGACATGAGAAAGCAATTATGTGGGAAACATTGAATCAGGCATTCCCAGATGGTATATTTATATTGAGAATAAACTGTAAGGGAGCCAAGCTGGAAGTCTGTGAAACTTCCACCATTGTTAAAGGGACACTGTCCCTTAGTCTGGGGCCCCCAAACTGCAAGGGGATTTTACAAAACTTAAGATGAAATACAAATATCAATTAAAACTCAAACCAGTAATTTTATTTCTTTCAATATAAACATCCATCTCAACTACTAACAGTACTATTATGCAGGGGTAAATGAATCAGAAAATAAAACTGGATGGAGAGAAAAGCCAGGCTGAATGTTTTCCAGTGTCACAGTCAGGGCTTTGTGAAATACAGAAAAAAATCAAGAGAGTGATAGATCCCAAAAGAAGTATTTTTAAATTGTTTCCATTGTAATAAACTGCATTGTCAGGTCAGCATTTTATATTTTTTATAAAAAGTATGAGCTTTGTTGACAGCAACCTTTTAAAGAAAACAGTCCATAACATTAAATGTCAATGAAAAAGAATGAGTAACTGCTCAGATATAGCAACCCCAGCAGCAAGAGCAACCAAAGCAGAAAACAGATTGGGTAAGATGTGCAGATACTCTCAGGACTATTTATATCACAAGATTTAAGTTTTATGTAAATAAAAGCCCCATTTTAATAAGAACAGACATTCTACTTCGGTCTTATTTATCTTTTTGTATAATGATGTATAAAAATTTAAAATAATAAATCTAGCAATTTTGTACTCACCACCAGCAGTCATGCTTAACAGGATATGCTTTTTCTTTCAGCAAAATTTCTGAAGACCAGAAATGGACTAAATCTGTGATATTTTGGTCTTCATTTCAATTATCCAAACTTCAAACTGTCTCTGAGTCAGCACTTCATTTCACTTTCATTCCTTGCAGAAATCAGAAGTTTCTGAATTCTTCATTTGAATGTTTGCATATTGATCTCTACCTGATGATTTTAAAATTTAGGCTCAAAATTTTGGTGCACGTTCCCTCCAATTTGAACAAGATTCAGAAAGAGAGACAATGTGAACATAAAACTTGAAGAGAAAAAGCTTCTCTACATATCTTTAAACCTCCTAAATATCTGGGTGAAGTTTCAAACAAGCTATTTCAACTAAACTCACCCATATTGAGGCAAAGCAACTGCAAGTCTGTATAGAGGGAATAGAAATCAAGAATAAATACGGTGTGATGACTGTGTAATGCAAACTGTAACAATGTTAAGATACCAGGGAACTGTGGTGCATTTGTACATATTGTAAATATTTTAGCATTTTCATCTTTAAATTAGAAGTTGGTTAACAACAAAGAATGAAATTTGAATAGAAGAAAAACCAAAGCGACATTACCATAATATTGGGATTTTATATACTATTTTCAGAAGCCCCGTTAAGTTATAGTACGCATGCAAAATTGTCCCTTTCTTAGTGAAAAGCATGGCTGGGCATGACTTGACATTGCACCTCCAACAGCTCTATAGTCATTACACTCACTTTACACAAACACTAGCAAGCCTACCTGCTGCCTTATATTATCTAGTTTATTCACATTCCCGATGGCCAAGTGAAATGTTTTGTAAAGCCAGTCATCTATTTCACTTGACAAAAAAGTACTTTGTTAGAACGATTTGAAATGGTCATTAGAGAAAAGGAAGATGCTTCTGATGAATAGCCAGAGCCTGGGACAAGTTGAGTTTTGGACACCAAGGACATTACTCATGTAAAAGCCTGGGCCCAGCTTCCCTCAGGAGTGGGCAAAGTTCCCAGTTCCTTCAGACATCTGTTTGATATTACCAGACTCACTAGGGAAGGATTCAAGGAGTGCAGAGCTGGCTCAGAATGTCTCAGCCATAGAGGCAAGTCCAATTTTCTGGCAAAGGAGGTTTAGGGGGCCGGAGGGGAAGAGGACTTTGAAGGGTCATATGAATTCAAGCAGAAACAAGGGACAGAGTGGTTCCAGGGCAGGAAAGGATCTCCAAGGTTAGCCAAACACCAGGGTGGAGAGAGTGCAGTCGCAGGAGGATCTAGAGGCAAGCAGAAAGGCATCAGATGGGTCTGGGTGGGAAGGGGCTACAAGAGAGCTGTGGAGCACAATAGAGGCAGACACTGCCCTTCCTCTCTCCTTCTTCTGTACCTGTATTTCTTCTCAATCCTCCCCTGTTTGCTCAGAGTAAGGAACTGCTATTCCTGCCAGGATGTCTGAGATACAGGCTCTCTTCCGCCCCATCCTCTGCTTCCACTCCACATGAGCAAAAGAGGCCTCTTCCTCCCTCCCATTGCTTACTGTTCACTCTTGATCCTTTCCATATGCTCCTGAAAAAAATGAGAGCAGAGACAAGTGCCGAAGACCAGTCTGGACCTTGTGCCTGCAGTGGAGAGGGAAGACTAGGGATGGACTGAAGAGTCAAAGGCAAGTGTTGGAACAGCTTTTCAGCCAGCTGCAGAAGAATGAAATTTTCCAGAGTGAGACCCCAGGCCTTCCCTGTGGGGCAGGTGGTGGGGACACTGCTCAGAAAAGGTGAAGAGGCCTGTGCTTATTGCCTCAGCCACAGAGGGTGCAGGCAGACATGGTCCCTCCGGAGGACACCTAAGAGCTGGCAAGGGACTGGAGGAAGGCCAGTGCTGGGCCAGAAGGAAATCTGATGAAGAAAATTGATCTAGTGAGAAAAGCAATTTTAGGGAGTTGCAAGAACTAAGGGAGAAAATGCATCAGATGATTAGATAAATTCCTGGAATAGATCGGTGAAATGAACTAAAAAAAAGAGCTTTGCCCACAAATAGGAAGATACCTTTCTGAGCTATACAATGTGAATAGATAATTTCATGAACCAAGAGATAATATGAATAATCAGTTCTTCAGATGATCCCAGAACTTAAGTGATGCCGAGAGAAAGCACTGTGCTGGGGAATACCTAGTCAAATGAATAGCAGGGTCATGGCACTGTATCTGAAATTACTTTTATTTATAGGAATAGTTTGGCTGTTTTGGAGAGGTTTGCTGGGTATTTTTTAGTTCAGCATCTATCCATTTGAGTCACAAATATTGCAGTACCTAGCTGATTTTGACACTCTTGCAGACCACAGTATATCAGAATTCATAACTGGCTGATTCGTCTAAGCTGGCAACAGCAACAAAATTTGTGGTCTAGGGATGGCATCCAAATTATTAACACAAAATGATTGCCCACAGCCAGGCCTGTTTGGGTTTCATCAACATTCAGAATCAACGCCATAACCTAAAAGACAAATAAACCACTAACACCTGAATGAGGGAAGAGCTGAAATGAGCACAACACTTCTTGCTTTCTCCTCCTGCTGGGTGAGCTCACAAGTTACCCTAAATCATACAACCAGCATATGGTGTGTCTGGCAGATTAGTAGTGGAACACACAGTGCTGCACATATCTGGCCCTTAGGTGCATCAGTTGGTATGTGCTGGCCAGACAAGCACTACCCACAGCCCTGGAGAGCCCGGCTCGAGCCACACCATGGGCAGCAGACCATGGCTGCTCACAGCAGCTAGCACCAAATAGAATTGCAGTGGCACAACATATCCCACAGCTCGCACTGAATGAAAAACCTTATCGAACTCAATAGCTGCTTGTATAAGTAAAAGTTGAGTGCGGCCATTGCAATGCAACGCAATAATAATATTGCAGGGACTGTTGAGGAGGAGAATAGTGGTAGCACACAGCAAATAAAAAAATGCAAAAAGAAAGAAAATGCAGCAGCAAAGTCTGTTATCTGCATAATTTTCCGAGACAAGCTATAGGGCTGCACTCAGATTTCAGACAGCAGATCTGGGTCTTCTCTAACTGAAACAAATGCGTGTTTGCCAACTACTACAAAGGAAGTGTTTAAAAATGAGATGGTTAAACAGCTAAGGGAGCTGATGTAATCATATTTTAACCCAATTATCCTTTCCAATATGTATTTGTCAGCATTTAATCCCATCTGCCATTGTGCTGCCCAAGTGCCTAAATTGTATAGGTCCCTCAAGAGTTCTCTAGTCTTGGCTAACCTAACAAATTCTGTGCCATATGCAAATTTTAATTTGCAAATGTTCTCCCTCATTTCCAGACTCTATTAAACAACTGGTCCTATTATGGGCAGTCCTCAGTTAATGCTTTGCCACTTTGGAATTTTACCAATTTTTCTGTTTTATTTTGTACCACTTTGCCAAACTCTAGTCTATGACAGCAGTCTACCTCTAAGTCTTTGTATACATAGATGCTTTACTAACCACTCTTGAGAGACTTTGAAAAAACACTAAAAAAATTATAACAGCATAAACCAGTTTCTTTATTCACTCTTATGTTGCCACAACAAACAGATGCTAGTAAATTTGAGAGTATTTTTTCTTTTCAATAAAATACACTTCTTTGTTACTTTTATAACTTTTTATTTCTGCAGATATTTTATTATTGTCTCTAGTTACTATTTTAGTCTATTTACCTGGGACTTCAATGAAATCCCCTGGTTCCCAATTTCTGCTAATATCTTTTATACTTTTTCAGTAAATAGGTGCAATATCTACTATCCAAGCTGATATACATTCAGGTAATGTAATACTTTATTTTTGGGCAGAAAATAATCTGTGCCTCAACCAATCTATTTTAGTTCAAATGTAACTATGGCCATAGTAGGACAAAAACTCAGCTAAAAGAGTTACAACTGTATAAAAAGTTGTGAACTTTAATACTACGTGACAGTTCTCTTTTTATGATTTAAGATTAAATGCCCATGATCTTTGTGTACATGAAAATAAATTCCAGTTCCAGTTGGAATACATGTATGCTTGAGTCCTATGCTGAGTTGAAGCTTTAGAGGAAAAACAGTATATATTTCACTTGCACGAAAAGTCTATTGATATAATCCAAAGTAGAAAACAGCTTTCATTTATATCAAGCTTGATAACTTGAATAGTTATTTCAGCTGATGGATGTAAGTAGCTAAATTTATTTGAGTATTTAATCCCTGCGTTTCAGAGGCAGACCAATGCTAAGAGCAGAATTTAACATTGGGAGCCACAGGAATGGTTCATTACTATAAATGTCTGCAATACTAATCAAGAGAGATAATGTTCTAGTCAGCATAATAATTAACATTTAACTGACTTGCAAATGTAAAAACCAGGACCCTCAAAATACAGGCATCAATGAACTGAAAGAAACAGGCATAGAATTTTTTTTAACTACTTGAATTCCTCCCTCTAGAGGACTATTGTAATGCTTAAGGGGAATGATAGCACACTGCAGTACAGTGAACGCTGTAATACCTCTAGTGAATGGGACTGTACCTTCTGTTGTGCCTGGTATATCTTTTGTACTCAGACAGACAGCCAAGTTTACTATATCTGAATACGAAAAAAAAAAAAAAAAAAAGTAGAGGATTCCATCAAGAAGCTCAAATGTGAGTTAAAAGCAACAAAGTGACTGCGGTGTAATCCTTACTGCTTATATATGCCAGAATAATATCAACAATCTTTTTCCAGTAAAACTGCCAGCAAGCAAGAAATAGTACTAGACTAAACAGAGAATGTAAAAGAGCACAGAGAATTGGGGTCTGTGCTAAAAGAAATGTGAAACCCCGATGAATGGAGCAGAATGAATTGCAGACCATTCAGAGCAGTGTTATAGGTTTCCCACGTGGGCACTAACAGCAGAGTTCCATGAGGTTTTGGCAACAGTACAATTTTCAACAACAACAAAAAGAGTTTGCTGAATTATTTAGGCACGACATACCTATCCAACATATCTAGGACAAAAATAGCTAATGTACATTAAGCAAAATAACTTTAAAATAAAGCACTGAATCTGAGAGGGAATGCAGTGGCTTTCATTGGCCCCACTTGGTATACACTTATTTCTCTGGAAATGCAAGTCAGGATATCCAAGGCAGAGTACTGGGGGGAAGATACGACTGAAGAGGTTTCCGTGTGGTGCATCCCTTAGGGTGGGATGGGAGAAGGAGGAGTTTTATGAGGAAATACACTTACTTCTCCTCCCTTCCTTTTGCTCTGTTTCACTGTGATTAATTCCTAGTAATATGATCCCTACAATCCTTGGTTTTATTTTCTCGTTTAAGGTTGTTCTTCACAGAACACAGGTGCCTGTGGTTTTTCAGGGATGAGAAGTTAGCTTTGCAGGAAATGCATCTTTTCCCTTTCCCCTCAACTTATTTTTCTGGCAATTCAATTTGTTTTCTTGATTTTTTTCCCCTTTCCTGCATACTACTCTCACAATATAAATATCTAGAAGTTTTCTGAACTTCTGTTGCATGTTGCATGGCCCTGCACTCAGCATACAACTCACACAGGGAGGGCATGGGAGAAACTGGGGGTGAAAACAGAGGCTGTAATGTATTCATAGACCTTTCAGGTTCAAGTCTACTGCATGCAATGCATTGCAAGCATCACACATTTTAAATGAGGCAGAATCACTGCCCAGACCTTCAAATAACAGAGAGGTAGCACTAACATAAACAAAGATGTACAGCATTCACAGGGGAAAATGTGCAGCAGGTTTGGATCTTTGTTTTTAAAACTAACAAAATATTAATTTTAAAGGAATACTCATCCAGGAACTTTACTGGGGGAGCAGAATTAGCCAGGAACCATTCAGACCTCCTGGGTCCATATAGTTTACCACATCTTAAAGGCAGCATAAGCTCGTAGTGGGGCCTATCCCTCAGAAGTAAAAGATAATGACAACAGGTGTTAGGATGTTGAACAAGATGGAGAGAATGGTTCCCAAAAATATGGCTTAACTTGGTGGCTTTTCTCAAAAAAGGGCTTTGCCATCTTGCAGGGATAGAGGCATTTTCTTCACAACCATAAGTCTTGGGCCCCTTTTTCCCCATGGCAACTAATTTTCCTTCTGAAATATCCCTAGCTATGTCTCTTGCTCCTGTATCTCCTACTGACTGACACCATGACGCTTTCATAGCTCAAGAGGGCTGAGCAAGACCCTGAGTACCAGATTTCGCTAAGACCAAGCTAACAGTAATACTCAGTGTGCCCCCCAGTGCGTCCCCAGCAGCAGCGCGGGGCTCTGGCCAGTTCTCTTTTGCCTCTGCCACAGCTAGGGCAGTGTTGCTTCTCTGATAGGGCGCCTGGGAGGCAAGGAGCCCCAAGGCTGCCTGGGGCTCTGCTCTGCTCTGCTCTGCTCTCTCCCAGAGAAAGAAGAAGAGTTGAACAACAATTGCTGTATATGTTGGTGGTGATATATGGGACCTGTGAGGGGACTGGGTAGCCAAGAAATTTTGCTAGGGAGAAGACTCATATACCAAAGAGAAGAGAATGAGCAGTAGGTCCTAGTGCCCCAAATACTACCCTGTGTTGGAGGTGCTACTGAAGGCAAAATTCTCCAGAGATGGTGCTTCCTGCCAAGCCTTGATGAAAAGGTATCCTACTGTGGTGGACAAGAGTGATCGGTTGTCTGGCATTGTGAAAGCTCATTAGAAGTCAGCATTAATTGCTTTCTGTAAAGCACACAGAAATGAAGCTCTCTTATTGACATAGTAACTAAGAAATAATAACAGAAAAGTCTGAATCCGAGAACAAGATGCAGTGAAACTAGCCACTAAAGGTTTCTAAAGGCAGAAGATTATAATAAAAGATCAAACCATCATTAAATTACTTAAGTAATGAAATGAATGAATTTAGAAATGAATACAGCAATTTCTTACAGAGAAAGGATGCTGCTGCTATAGGATCAAATATTGTAAATATAAATGTAAAAATAAATTCCTTTAATGCTCATTCCAAAAGTATTTTGGAATTACCAAGTGTTAGGATGAGGAATCAGAAAAAACATGATAAACATGTAGCCACTTATAGGACTAAGTTTTCAGTTATTTTAGGAAAAGTAGAGTCTGAAATCAGAAGTTCATATTCCTGTGACTTGACAGAAGAAAAATAAAAATGTCTTTTTTTGGGCATCAAGAAGGTCAGTTCTTTCTACCACCACTGATCAAACATCTCAGCTTTAAATAATGACAGAGAAAATGAAACTACAAGAAAGCAGCCAAAAAGCAATTTGATTATATGCAAATAAGCAGCAGCAAAACTCCAGTGATACCTCCATTTTGGGACTAGCAAGATCCCCCCTCTTAGTTTGCTAATTCTCCACTAGCCAAAAATTTTCTTTATTACCATTGCTTATACTAATATACACACACAACACACATGTTCAGTTATACTTACACAATAAATGCTTGGATACTAAACCCCCCACTCCCACAGACTTCACCCTCTAATTCTCTAGGGGGCTATATATGGAAGGAGTATTTATTTTTCTACAGTCATGTAAAATTCAGTTAGTGAAAAAGAGAGTTG
Organism: Athene noctua; assembly: GCF_965140245.1. NCBI lineage: Eukaryota > Metazoa > Chordata > Aves > Strigiformes > Strigidae > Athene > Athene noctua. Next base: position 25,175,116 of record NC_134041.1, read on the forward strand.
GGCCTCGATGCTTCTCTGAAATCTGCTGTCCTGTTTTCCAGCTGTGCAAGGCAGTAGGAGTGGGAAACTACAAAGCAAGAGGCCACCAGTGCCACTAGTGCTCCTTAGAGTATTTGGAAGGGTTTGAATTCAGACCACTGTAGTATGAGCTATTGTTTCCACTGTTGTTCCCCTTGTAATCCATGAAGGCTATTTAATGTGGTGTGGGAGGAGGAGTGTATTGAAATAAGAAGGGGAAACTAAGGGCATGAGAAAGCTTATGCAAGTGCTTCATAAGAGTTTTCAGTGTGTGGCTATTTTCTTTGTAGTCACAAAACAAAAAAATCTTATACCTGAATTTTATGTTACCCAAAAAACCTGAGATTTTCTATTTGTTGCTTCTATGCTATTTTTTAAACGAACATACCCCTTCTTTAAATTCCACTTGAGATGTACTGCACCTGCATTCACAGAAGCTATAGTGGGTCCAGTGCTATACTGGATAATATGGCCACAATGTATTGATCAAATTTCACTGGAAGGTAAGGAGCTGCATTTTAAGAATCAATACACTCTCTCCTAAGATGATTAGGTGCAGGTTCTAGGTTGACTAATAGGTCTGCAGCCCTCATGTTCAGACCAATCTGCTTGAAAAGTTACAATCTGAATCACATTATATACTTTCTCAGCCACTGTATGATTTGTATAAAGTTTTAAATTTGCTTGCAGTTTAGAAAGGTAAAGAAAATGAAATTTTACTGATGTCAGGAAGACATTTTACTTTAACTTAAATACTGTTCTTCCAAAACCAGTTTATTACAGGTAGTTGAGAATTTGGTTTTCTCCTGCTATGCAACAGTAACTTTCTATCTGATTTCAAGACACTATAATGACAGTTAATTGCTTTTAGTAATTTTCATCATCAGTTTCCCTTGCCATTGTTTCACTGAGAATTGATCTGTTTGGGGCCTTTTTTCTGACATCCAGGCCACAACAGCTTACCAGCAGCAACTTATTTCCTTATACGACAAGACAACTTCTCCCAGTTTGCCCCTTTTGGGTATTCATCACCAGTGAACCAGGTCAGAGGCCCTTTTGGAAGTTCAGTCCAATGTTTGCAATTCTATAATGTCTTGTAAAGTATTTTAATCTTTTTCATAATTATTTTCCCTTTCTAGGCTCAGTGATGCTTTCCAAGGGATTTTAAACTAGCATTTAAACTTATAAATCTAGTTTAGCAGAATAGATTTTGAAAGTTGTAAAATGACGGGTAACAGAGTCTACCTTAAAACAGTCATTTAATCATTCTCTCCTTGGAAAATGACCAGGCTTCCTGGACACTGCTTATCAGTATTATATCAACATCAGTATAACAAAGAAAAGATGACAAAACCCAATTGTCAGCATTTTTGTACCATCTGTTAGATTGCCAGCTGCATGCTAAATTGTACACTTCATACTCATTGAAGTGAAGGGCATAGTCAGTAAATGCAGATCCATACACGCAAAACTTCTTGACTTACATGTGGAAGGCATGACTACATGCTATAGGAGCCTGCCTGCACTAACAAAGTCCCATCTTATATGTAAAACCATAGGCCCCTCTGTGCTCTAACATGAAGAGGTATAATTTCACCCTTAAGCACACAAAGGTGAAACTATAGAGCAAAATAGAGTGTGGAATATATGTGCTAAACTGTTTCTAGTATACAACCTATCCTGAAAATCCATCTCCTAAATTACTTTATGATTGTTACTTAAATAAACGGAACCAAAAGTACACATTAATGTTTTCAGACTTGTGAATATAAAAGACAAAATGGCCTATGCACATAAAATCAGACATGAGTTAAGAAAAAGTACTTAAAATTGATTGCCTTCACTTTAGCATTAAAAAAAAAAATATATATTCTAAGGGCTTACATCTAAAAACCCATTTGAAAATGGGTTACTCTTTTTCTCTGAAATTTTATTTCCGTTTATTTGATATGGACTTGGTAGACAGTACTATATTTAGGGAAAGGAAAAGACTGCTATGCTCTACTGTGTCACTTATGCATTTCTCAGCATACACAGTGCAGAGAGAAACAATCAGAGCTGTGCTACCCACAGAAATCAGTAAAAAGAAACATCTCGTGTTCAAATCAGATTTTTCTTGCTCTCAGGTGTACCTTATACTTTAATCTCTTTGAAATGTCTTATGTGTTTGTATTTGGATTTTCATCTCTTTGAATTGTTCCTTCCCAACTACCAGGTACCCAAATTCCAGGCCCTTAATTTTCATTATTTTTTTCTATTTGAAAAGTTAAGCTTTACAGTTTGGCATTAGTTCGCTTGGTTTTGTAAGGCCTACTTAGAGTCTGAGCCTGCAAGGTCTCTGCAAAATAAACACTCATTGGCTTGATTAGGAACGGTATGGAAGTGTTTTAGGAACTCTGCAGCACAGCTTTTATTTTCACCTTGCAAATGCAAGAAGGCTAATGGGAAGGCAATAGGCATATGGATATGAAGGTCATCTTTCTTTCGGCCTAGTCTAAAGAAGCACAGTTTTGCTAAAGCATAAGCATTTTTAAAGACCTGCTTTTTTGCTTTTTTTTTTTTTTTTTTTTTTTTTTAATGGAGAAAGGTTTGCTGAAATATACGTTGTGATTCTAAGATTTAATTTTTTTTTTTTAGCACAGAGCCAGTCTGAAAATTGCTGTGCAGTATATACGTAAGTAGATTAGAGAAGTTATTTTAGCACTTTGAAGAAGAAATAAGATCATGGACTTCCTTCTGTACTTGCATGAAAAAGGATGGCATGCAGAGTAGTATCTGATTGACATCATAGCTGAAATCATGTGGCTAAGAGTTGCTGGTTTTGGTCTGCCCTTTGGGTTAGTGTATAGAGAGCACTCACTGTTTAAGTCTTGATCTCTCCACCCATAAAATGTGAAAGAAAATATTATCTGGCTCACAGGGATGCTGGGAGATTATGTAATGTTTGCACAGCTATTTTAAAATATAAAGTACTGTGAATTATGCAGTATAATTGCTGAGACTGAAGACTTATCCTCTCTAAAGAAAATGAGAATGACAAATTCCAAAGAAAATTATTTTGGAGAACATATATAACTACCTTAATCAACACTGTTTATCTATTTGCTAATTAAAATTATTTTACCCTGTTAGAACTGCTCAGAATTCAATTTACATGAAAAAGACACCTGACTGTAGTTGTCACTGAAGTGTACTCAATCCGATGAGAAAATCATTAAAAAGTTAGCACTGTAGTTTCAAAAGGTCTCCCCTTCTTCCACTCCATGTCTTTATAAACTACTTAGTCAATAATTTAATTCTTTCTGTGTCTGTGTTTCAAGTTGGTTAAATCTGGGCTGCTAAGTGGTGCTTTCCTTCCAAAGGATTCATTTACTGAGGAATCCTCTTCACTATGATTTAGTCTTTCATCTTGCATGGATGCTGCTTTACTCATCACTAATTCACACCACACATCACAGGCTACATCAACATCTGCATCTTCTGGATGGAAAGTTTTCATTTCTTCCCCTTTAAAAATATCTGTCATTCTGTAGTCCTAGTCATCAGCTCCTAACAACCTTCCCAGCTGTACAAAAATGCATTCTGAATAAACATTGGAAGGAAGGAAGCATAAATATTTGACAGCATTCACAGTTGAGGCAGGTTATTAAGCACTCTGCATTTCAGAAGAATACTCAAGACTGTCTTCCAATGAAGTATTACAAGTGAGACTTCAAGTCTTTTTTTAATGTAAGTAAGCTTTTGCTTCCGAAGAGGCTATTAGTGCCTGGATATGAGAAGATTGTGGACAGGCATAACATTTTGCGATTTCATTTTCATTTTGGCTGGTTTTGTGATTATCATATTCTGCATACCTGAATCTTTGTTAGCTGGAATTTTGAGCATGCCTGAAATGGACACTACAACAGAAGATAAGATGAGAAATTAATGACTTCCTTCCTGTGGAGTTAGTTAATGCTTATCCCATAGATCCAAACCTTAAGTGATTTGGTCATCTGAAGGACAGTTTGGTTCTCTCATTCTCCATATGGGACATGTTTAATGCTATGGTGTAGTAATATAAAAACTACAGAGAGAAGCATTAAGAGGGAGAGTAAACTGCTTTTATTCTCTCTCAATGTCTTCACTAGAACTTCAACAATTTCTGCAATAATGTCTGTGTGACTGCCCATTTAAGTATTAATGGGACAGAACTGAAGTGTAATTCGGAAACATTATTGGAAGGCCAGTCTAAGGAACTTTCATATTTTTAGCCATGAGACCCAACAGCTTCTTGGCAGAATTCATAATTCATTTTAATTTGAATTCTGAAGTTTCTACTTCTTCTTAGCAGGCTGATTTCAAACTAACTTCAATAACCCAATCTAAACTAGGTCCAAGTATAAAAAAATATAAAAAATAGCACAAATATATGTAATTCTTCCTATACTTATAACAACACTAGCTATCTGTTACAAACCTGGTTTGTATACACATATATCATAAACTGAACATTGTAATCAGTGTTCTATTTCTAATCTGTGTGGATTTAATTTCTAAAAATCTCATGGTCTGGGCTTCTGGAAGTCAGAAAATCTTTGCTTCAGCCCTCCTACACCTGCACAGAGCTCTATTGCATCTGTACAATTAGTTCAGCTGGGGCTTCTGGCACATGTGCCTGCACTGGCAGAGCCAGTTCTTCAGATTATAAATATGTAGATTAGCAAGATTTTTCCAGTGATGTCAGTAGAACACTTTTGGTGTTGGAGTTTGGCAGGATAACATTCCATATTAAAACATGGATTTTTGACTAGACATTGGCCTAAACTTAATCTCTTTTCCAAACAGCCCCAATCACTGCAAGAATACTGAAAAAATTACTTACATTGTGGATTTGTTTTACAGTGGTCAAACATGACCAAATAAATTTTCCTATCTGAATTCCTATTGCATATTCTTTTCCTGTTTAATGTGAGATTTGCCATACGGTAGGGTACACAGCTTCTGAAAATGCAGAATATGCAGATGGTATGCAGATGGTATCTACTGACCATCCCATACAGTTTATTCATAGGAACAAGCTGGATGCATAATCTTTTGACCACAAGTTACACTGAAGCATACAAACCCAAAATTCATACCCATACTAAGATGACAGTAAAATACAGAACAAGAGATAATAGAGTCAACCTGACTGCACATTTATGAACCTTAAGTAGAGTAGGAAGTATCTTGCAAATGCAAAAAATGTCACACGCTAGTCAAAAAGCAGACACATTCAGCACTGTGCACTCAGTATTTAAGCACTTAATTCCTCTCATCTAATATAGGGCAATGAAAGATCAGGCATCGGAATAACCAAGAATGTCAGTTCAGACCATAATGATAAACTCCTGACAGAAAAGAACAAAAATCAGATAACTCATACATACTTCTAAATTTCCTTGAGGTATAACTGTACAGTCTTAAAAGCAGAAATATATAGTATAGCTTCAGCTTTAAGTGTTTTTTTATAACGGACATCCATATCACTGCTTATATTCAATTGTTTGAGAGAGCAATTTAGAATACAAAATGTCTTTTGGCATTAGCATTTATGTTCAAATGCTTGAGGCTTTTTTTATATGTCACACAGTAGCACAAAACTGACCTCTGAAAGGAAAAAAAAGCAGCAGGGAAAAAACATACTTACTGTCTTCAAGAAAAACACTTAGAACAATATGAACATAACTAACATATGATTTGTAGTACATCGGTATTAAGTTGATGAATGGCTTATAGCAAGCCAAATTTGGGACTGCACAGTCCTACAAAATCCTACAGTCTGTAATGGCTTTACAAGCAGTACTAGCCAGCGCAAAATTTGTTTAGGAACACTAATACTAAAAAGAATATAGAAAAATCTGGAAGTTGTTTCAAACTTTCCAGAAAAATTGTAATTGTCTGTGGATTAAATGTATTTAAATAAATGGTTTTTATTTGTTACCTAGTCTCACATGACCTAAATATACGTACATTTGAAAGTCTTGTTTAACTTGGGTTTTTTTGTAAGTATCTTGTTCTATTTCAACTTAATCTTTTAAATGTGTTACAGCAACAGGAACTCATATGTCACATAAATTCAGCATCCTCAATTTGATGAGCTAACTAGTGCAGTGGCATAAATTGCATTTTCCTGCTTTGAGACTAAGTACATTATTTTTGTCTAATCCTCTATTTTACACCAAATCCTTCCCGAGGAGTCTTAAAAATTCATATCAAAGAGCAACATAATTTTATAATTCCAAATGGGGACATGTAAGTGGGCTATACCGTTTCCTGCAACAACCAGACGGAGACACATAGCCTGCAGACATACCTAATGTGTATAATAAACCAGACTTGATTTGTCTCCAGCCCTAGTAGCATATATTACGGGCAAGACAAAATGGCTAAAGGATATTTACATATCTTGCATACTAAAAATATTAAAAATATGCAAGAGATTAAATCCTGGTCTGGTTAAATGCAAGGGATGTATTGTGGCTGACTTTGGTAGGGTAAGAAAACGCATGTATCCTGGAGTGTGAGGTCATGCCAGAAGGCAATGCCTTCCTTAGTGTGCCCTTGCAAGCACATGGTTGGCAGCTATAGAAATGTAGCACATGCTACACCGTGACCTCAGTGATGCTCTCAGAGCTCACATGCAAAGTCTAACGCCATACCCAGAGTGTTACTGCGAGACTGGATTGTAACCCACACAGGTTCAGCTTCCAGTGTGTCAGAAACAAGGCAGTTTGGGCTGCAATGTAGGCCGTTTACCTATTCTGGTTGCTAAGCCAGTGACACTAAAATCCATACAAGTGCCTTCACTGTAGCTGCCACTCAGTCAGTTCAGATAAGCTCAGGCAGGTCACCTCCTGAATGCCATGCCACTGAAGCCTAACAGACATAGCCAAATTCCCTCGAACCAAGACATAAAACAAACAAACAAACAGGTATTTTGATGCTAACAAGTGACAGAGCTGTTAAAATCAGGCAATTCAATGTGGGAAAAAAACCTCTTTGGAGAATAAACACCAAAATGAGGCTACAGAATGCACATGTGCTCCTTACCCTGGAGCTGGGGGTTCCTGGCGTGGTGTGGCATGGCTGCCAGCACCAATCCCAGGCAGAGCTGGGCCCGCCCAGGCAGCTCTGCCGCTCTGCCGAGAGCGCTTTGTTCTGAGCTGCATCTGCATTTTCCTTTATTCATAAGGGCATCTTCGAGGAGTCTTTTCAGATGCTTTCAGCTTTCCTGCTTTCAGCAGAACTGCTTTTAGGAAACATTGTGTAACTTACAGCAAAATAAGTCATAAAACCATTCACTAATTTCATATTTGTTCCTTCAGAGAAAAAATTGGCCTAATTCTAGGTTGAAATATAACCTTGCACAAAACCACAGTTCTTCAGATGAACTGCAGAATAAACCCAGGAAAGACTGAAACAGGAATGGTTAAGCGACCTCTAGATAGTGGTTTCATAGGCAATTGTTCCACAGAGAATCTGTAGTGTTCATAAACATAACTGTGAATGCAGGGTTTGTTACAAGTGTGTTTTATATAAGACATGTCAAAAAAGTTATCATTATGCATGGATGGATAGAAGATATAAATTAAATATTTCTAAAAAGGATCAGAGAGTTCTCTTCCACAGCTACACAGAAACTGAAGTCAGCTGGAAAATGAGTTCTGCTGTCCTTGGAATTTCTAAACTATTAGGTGAGGCAGGCATTTTAAGGCAAATAGATGCTAAGAAAGCAGCCTGTTTATATTTGAGAAACTCCATCTTGCCAAGATAAAAATGACATTAATTATCTATATCCAAATGTGTTTTTTTAGTTTAGAACCATGGTTCTTTCTCCAAATGAAAGCCAAATGTAGATAATGCCTCAAGATTGCTTTGGTTGTGTTATGCTCCTCAACACAAAGAGGAAAAAACCTAAATTCAGTCTGAATGGATTTCATTTAAGATTAAAGACTTCAGTGTCTTCATCTGACAGGACACAATGCGTCTTTTACTGTACGTTTCTCCATCTTGAATTAATCTGCACACTTTCCACAGCCAACAAACAAGGAAACTCCTGACTAAAACTACAGTATAGGAAGCATGGGACTTTAACATTCTTCCTATGTTTTAAAAACTAGGGAAGCTGTAACTATACTATAAACTAAACTCAATCTAAAATAGCACACCCCTAGATGGAACAGAAGGGACAAAAATATCTGTGAAGCTTGCCAAGGCTTACTATACATGAAGCCTTTTTACTTTGTTATCTAGCATAGTGTATTCAAGTTCAAATTTTTTCTTGAAGAGCTTTTGGATGTCATAGCTAATACAGAAAGATGTTTGAGAATCTGTGGTCTTCTAAACTGCACCCTATCATTTTGGGGAAACAAGGAAAGAAAGTAGTTCATCTCATACTTACATAATTTTATCACTATGATCTAAACACTTTGTGAAGTGCTTCAGCTTTCTATAAATCAACCTCGGAAAAGTACTCTCCACAGTGCATGATTATCTTCTCCATGCTTGTCACAGGAGACTGCTCCATGGAGAGTTAGGGCTTTACTTATTTTACACAAAGTCTCTCTTACAAATTATCTAGTTGTTCTGCCTCGATATATGAAATGCAAAATCAGGTGCCAGCTCATGGCCAACACAGACAACCTTTTATTTTTTTAAAGTATTGCAGCAGGGCATACAAAGTTGTTCTAAGGACTGCCAACTAAAAGTAAAATAATTGCCTGATGGTGGTGATATTTGCAGGACCTTTATGGAGTTCAGATTTAGCTTGATGATCACTGATGGTGACTGCTAGAGGTAAAAAGGATGATCAAGGCATGTGCTGGCAAATTTGTTGATGTACTAGCACTGGTTGATGTACTTTGAAACAACCTCTAAAGGTTCATGGAAGCCTCACTCCAGAGGGCATGTAAAGAGACTCATACTCAAAAATCCTATTTTATTTCCATATGATACTAAACAAACTTGTCCTTTTGAGTCTCTCAAATTTAACACCTTTCTCCTTTTTTTGGATTCAGAATGCATTGATATTTTCTACACCATGATATCTCATATAGGTTTGAATGAAACATGAAGTGGGACTCTAAGGTTCAGATGTTCAGTGGCTCACATTGGAAACAAACATTGTGATGCATCCTTGCTTACACTTCCATTTTGTCACCTAACTGTTTTAATTCAGTTAATATGTGCCATGTCAACCTGATTTTTCAAACTGTTGCACCATTCTAAGTTGAAAGCTTTATAAAATAGATTAGCTCTATTATTAATACAATCTTGCAAATAAACTGATCTGATAAAAACTTATTTCTCTGATTCTAAATAAATATTATATACAATACCATTGTTTAATCTTGTATTAAAGTAGTCAGATAAGCCATTCCACTATTTGTTCCATGGCAGGTTGACAAGACCTATAATTACTTGACTTCACAGAATCACAGAATCGTCGAGGTTGGAAAGGACCCTGAAGATCATCCAGTCCAACCATTAACCTAACACTGACAGTTCCCCACTACAGCATATCCTTAAGTGCTAAGTCAACCCTACTCTTAAACACCTCCAGGGATGGGGACTCCACCACCTCCCTGGGCAGCCCATTCCAACCCCTAACCACCCCTTCTGTAAAGAAATGCTTCCTGACATCTAGTCTAAACCTTCCCTGGTGCAACTTGAGGCCATTACCTCTTGTCTTACAGTTTATTACTTGCTTAAAGAGACTCATCCCCAGCTCTCTGCAACGTCCTTTCAGGGAGCTGTAGAGGGCGATGAGGTCTCCCCTCAGCCTCCTCTTCTCCAGACTAAACCCCCCAGTTCCCTCAGCCACTCCTTGTACGACATGTGCACCAGACCCTTCACCAGCTTTGTTGCTCTTCTTTGGACACGCTCGAGTAATTCAGTGTCCTATTCAATGTTTTAAACAATGGGACAACACAAGACTGTTTTTCCAGGCCTCTGGAACTTTCACTGTTTTCCAAGACTTATTAAAAATAAACATTAACAGTCTAAAATGCTCATGAGACACATCTAACACACTTGAGGGAAATTTCTGTACCTGTTGATTTAGGTGATGCACTTTAAAAACGCTCCTGAATAACCACAAGAATGGAAGATAGTTATAGAATAGAAATACTTATTGAAAACATCTGCTCCCCCCTGGAGTAGGGACATTACCTTTTCATCTAGTAATTGTATATAATTGCTTTGTTCCTTTAATCTTAATATATTAGCATTCTCTAATGACAAAAGACTTTTTTCTAGTTCTTTTGCTTCACTTATAAATTTTCTACTAGTTCTACTTTTTTTTCATTTTCATTTGCTGAATTAAAATACCTCCCTCCTACCCCATATGTTTCTTTTTAAATCAGTATAAGGTTTTCTTTCCTAACTTTGAGGTTTTAAGTTTAGGGATAGAAAAATAAAATCTTGCCAACTACTTCCCAAGCATGATCAATATTTATATTTTTCCCTTATGACTTAACTCATAATCAATTACAGATTTATAAGCATTAGGTAGGATTTTATTATACTCATATATCTCTCAAGTAATCATTTAATAATCAGAACAACCACCAATATTTAGTTCCAAGATCTGTTCCTACATAAGCATTAAGATGAGGATTACTACGGATTTCCCATGGAAGATGTAATGCTTATCAAATCAGGAAACTGATATTTATAATTTATAATTTTTGAAAGAAATTCCAGCATTCTCTGGCACAGAGGTTGAGTGTCTGAAGGTCCATGATGGTCCAATCATAAACATTTCACACTATGCTCCCAAGCAGGTTTTTCTGGGCATGCTTTTTGTTTATGTTGGTGTTTGCCACAGATCCCCAAATCATACACACGCCACCAACAAGAGCACTTTGACAGCTAATCCATGCACACTCAGGAATGTATTTTCCAGCTAGTGAGGAATTTGGAGCCCACTGTCAAATAGTGAGTTCTAGTCATACGGATTTTATTACTAGCAAAGTTGAACGTATGCTCACAAATGACTGTTTCCAAATTGTGTTATCACCCAAACTCATAACAAAGAATCACTTCTCATATATCGTGATGTCTTAAGCAGTTTTTTCCCCAATACTTTGATTTTTTACCAATGCATATTTTCTGTGCCTCCCCACATATGATTTCTTGTAATTAGCTTAATTGGCATCTGATTAGCTTAGAATGACAGTCCTTTAGAACAGGCGTATTCAAAACACACATCACAAACCATGAATGACGCACAAACCACTAAAAAATAATCTTCCTGTACTGGGGCGAGGAGGAGCCAGGACTACTGTTGTTGTTACCCTGCACAAAAGTAACTCATTGCTGCAGGGCTGAGCTTGGGAGAGGGACAACATCCAGCTCTGAGGATAAAGGGGATATTTCTAGTCATATTTAAAAGCAGGAAAGAAAATATGGTATGTATCTCACAGATCCTAACCACTGTCTCGTTGCTGGTGATCAACACTGAACTGTGACTGGAAACAAAAACTCTCTCACACCCTAGGCAGACTCCCTCCAAAAAGTCTTCTGTTGTACATAACTCACCTCCTTTTGCCAATCCCACAGAACAGAGAAGTTACTTACTGAACGTTTGTTAGGAAAACTATTATAATGGAGATCAGAATTACTTCACTGGCAGTTACAGCTGCCTAAAACCATGAAAAATCAGGCCATTAACTTTGCTGGGTTTCAGTTAACCCATCCATGTAAAAATGTTTTCCTGTCTTTGTGAAATTTGTTAGTATCTGTGAATCAAAAGTGATGGGTAAGCATAAATTACCATTACTTTAATTTCCTGTTTCAACTAGGGTAAGTGTCAAATTATCATAGACTTCAGATAAAGTGGATCATTCTTTTCCATCCAGACTATAGTCTAAGAATATCAGAAATCTGGTGTGTGGTTTTGTTTTGGTTTGTTGTTTTTTTTTCTAGACAACTGCCCATGCTTTTAGAGCAAGGAAAATTTGATAGTACATTCCTTTCCAAAGTCTTGTTCAAATGGAAACTCTCAACATTTTGAACATTTCTCATTTGTAACTAAAACTGGAATAAAGTGGGTGATTTCTAATGTCTACATTGTGTTACTCTTTTGGTGATATGTGCTGCTGAACTACATCCATTACTACAGTCTGTGTACTTTCCAGTGACCCATATGATGTCTAGGTCTGTTGCAAACATACAGCAATTCCAGATCTTATCAAATATGTAAATCTTCATTTTCACTCTGGAAGCTCAGGTTCACATTTGAATATTTCACAGAAATATGCACTTTCAACCATGGCTGCAGGCTAGTGTTCCCTTGTGTAAGTCATCCATTTTTAGAACTAAATGTACAATTATGCAGCTCAAGTCATGCAGAAGATCCATGGAATTTGTGCATATTGCTCATGCAAGGGCTTTTTTTCTCTTTTTTTTTTTTTTCTTTCCTGTTAAAGCATTTATTTGTACATAAATAGATCTGAAATGCAGACAGATAGCTGTCTTCAAATTATCAAGAGGCCATGTCAAAGGATATTTTCTTTGGGTGACTAAAAGTCAGTATGGTACATAAAGCTAAATTACAGAAGGCTTTTATTAATCAGTAAATTGCAGTATTTCTTCAGTTACCAAGGCACTTGGCAAACATTTCTCACATTAGGCAATTAAAAAGGCAATAGCACTGTCCTCTAGTAACTTTGCAAACAATTAACTTCAAAATTACAAATTAAAACAAAGACTAGAAATAAAACAATTATCTTTTGTTGCTTTTGACTTCTGGACTCACAATCAGAAACCAGGGATGCATTGCATCAGGGCTGCCTGAGGGTTACTGAGGAAAGTGATTTCAACTAGCATTTGCATGTGAGGAGCTTCTACACCCAAATAAAAAAGGTTGCCACAGCATTTGTTTATGAAATTGGGAGATTTAAACTGTTTAATAAGTATTACAGTCTCAACAAGTACTCTTTAACAATATTTGAAGGAATAAAGCTGTTGTGTAGCCCTGTGTCTAGTAGAGAGCACCCTGATAACATTCAGACCTAATCAAATTTTCAAATGCAATGTGGACTACTCTGAATATCAGTAAGAGGAGGAATCATGTTAATAACACCCTCGTTAATTATTGATGCCAAGAATATACTAAATATAAACAGACAAATGAATGTAGGAAAATAACTCTTTTTTGTACAGCCTCTAAGAGCAGGTTTTGAAGTTCTGGCAAATCCTGCTTCCCTGAAAGTACCTTTGAAGGTCCTTGGCTTTGACAGCTTTGCTTACAGAGCCACTCATCCAGTAACATGTTCATTCCCTTTCGGTGATACCTGAGAGTTTCTGAAATGTGTTGGAATTCCCATAAATAATGACAATGTAGTTTTGGATGACTGGAAAATTGTTTAGGATAATTATGCTCAAGAAGCTAGACATTTAACTAAATCTCCTGAGCAGGCTTGTTTGTTGATTTTATGTGGAAACCCTAATATCAGACTTAAATGTCACAATTTGGATAGTTTCATCTCAAAAGCTACTGACGACAGTGGGCGTACTTGGTGCTTACTCATTTTGTAAGTGAGGACAGTGACTAGAACGCATAAGTTTAGCTGCCTGTTTTTCAAAATCTTGCACTTGAGCCTAAAATTTATGTCACATCTCTCATGAGAATTAGTGTTCTCAGAGAATGTCTCCTAGTGCCTTCTCTTTCCTTCTGGCCTAAAAAAATGAGACCAGCAGACACTCTTTGCAGCTAGCAATTTTATCTTCGTATTAACTGGAAACTGAAAAAAGAAAAAAAAAAAAGAGAAAAAAAAAAAAAGGAAAAAAACCTTAATATGTTGTTTCCAACCTTCCTTCTATCTTGTTCCTACCAGTAAAACCATGCTAGAGTGAGTTTTGGGCCAGGAATCCTGTTTTATCCTACCCAGATTATCTTTTTTAAAAGCCAGCTCAAACAAGTTGGCATGCTCAGTGGACCAGGCCACTAGAACTTCCCAGAATACATTATAATTTATCAAACAGTTGAAGGAGCCTGAAGGTGGAGTCTACCATGACTCTGATTCATGTCTGTAGAACAGCTGATTAACTAGAACTGTCACACTGAAAATCTCTCCTGTAACTGCTGCCTGGCTCAGGGAAATCACAAGCATGGATGGGTTCGGCAGCAAATACGCACAAGTCAAGCAATGTGTGTTGCTGCTTCCACTGTGAGCAGATATTTTCTTCACAGATACCGTATGTCTTCTGCAGCAACACTAGCTCTTTAGAGATAGCTCTTGGAGAATTTTAGCTTTCACTCTGGTATTTTCCCTGCAATCTACAGTACTTCATTTTCTTCCTATTCAGACTGAGCAGTCAAATTCTCTTACTCCCAACTTTTTATCTTTTTCCTGTGAATGTCTTTCCCCTGGCTAGGTGTTACCTTCTTTTCTATTGGTTAACTGAAAGGCCTAACCTCAAGGTGTTTTTTTTCCCTTCCATTTGTTTTTAGGCCTGTCTAATCCCAACACAAGCCTAACAGGGAAATGTAAAACTGGATCTGAGCTGGTTTTAAGATAGTGTTGAGAGGTGGAATTGGCTGGAGTTCAATCTTGTGCTGAACAGCTCACTGTAGCTCAATAAAGACTTATGTCTGGGTTTCTGTTTATGTGGCTGGAGTAGAGCACAGAGTATGCTTTTTCATTTAAAAACATACATGGACACAAGACAAACACTTCTTAGCTTGTAGAAAGACAGGTCATAAAATGAACTCCCAAGAGATATGGAAATCTATGTTATCAGTCCTTTTTCTACTGGAAGTAATGTACTTCAATGCAAACGTTGCTCATGGAAGTTATAGTTTCATGTCTTAGCAAATATGTGCTTCCTCTAGATGACCTGAGGCATATTCAGCATCATATTCACTCAATATGCCTATTTTACACAGGAAATAGCCACATGACAGGGAAAAAAAGAAAGAAAGAAAAAAAAAAAGATAAACCATGAATCACTACAGTCTATCTTACTCCAAAGCAGTGTTTTCTGCACGTATGCATGGGGAGAAAGGATGAGTGGGACTTATATCTATTTGAAAACCAGATTGTCATGCTTAATGCATAAGACTCTGCATACTGCTGCATTCAACAAACATGAAAGAATTTTCAAAGCACATTCTATGCCAGGTTTCAACAATTAACACAGACGAGAAAGAGTAATAGATGATTATTTTGTAGCCTCTTTTGCTATGGTCCAGTGTCACCTCGTGCTGCCCTGCCCCATGAAATCACACTCTGACTTCTGCTAGTCAGGGTCATGTCAGAGTCACACCAGCTCCTGACAGCCAGCCAGTGACCCTCAGCAGATGTGATACTTCAAATTAGAGCAACCATAACAGCAGCACCACGTACATACATTTGTGTGTGTGTGTGCGCGTGCGTATATACATGTAAACATACATACAGACTTATACACACATACTCATTTATATATATTATATATTAAGATATAAAGAATTGTAATATAGGCATTACAAACCTTTTTCTTATTAATAGGCATTTGCTTCAAATTCTGCTTAAACTTGAGGCAGACACACTGAAAAATGACACAACTCTATGGCTTTTGCCAATCGTGCTTTAGGACAGCCTCCCAAAGACATGCTGGCCTGGGAGGAAAAAACGTGCCACACCTACAGAGGATTACCCAGGTCATCCCAGGGAACAAGCCCACTCAACACTTCTCAATTCGTCTTTGGAGCAGGTTGTGTGGCACAACTCTTCCTCCTCTCATCCCTGCTAAAATGGGACTCCACTAAGAATTCCTGACACATGCATATCTGTCCTGAAACTACCCACAATAGGGATTAAAGAGATGTACAATTTAACCTCAATTCATAATCCCCCTTAAATCAGGAGCAAAATAAATCACTGAGAGCAGTGACAATACTGTTCTCAGTGCTCTGCATGTGACACCAACAGATCCCTTTGGAAGCACAGGAAAGACTGCTGCATTCACTGAAGGAGAATTCTGCATATCCACTGAGTGCTGCACACTTTCCATGCGCCCAGGATGCAAACCATGGTGTGGTTAGCAATCATAGATATATTGAGTTGACCTTCTCAAAGAAATAAATTATTTACTAGACCAAGTTAACTGAATCCCAGCTATATTGCCATTTGCTAGACAGGGCATGTCTCTCTGGAAATACCCTGAACAGCTTCAGCAACTGTCACTCACAGAGCCTGTCCCCCTTTCTGCTTTTTCATATTAGTAGATTTTTGATTCCCCAATTCTGGGTGCCAACTCTGTAAAGGTGCTGTATAATCATTATGCTCCGTTTACTGATTAAATTTACAGAAAGAATGTGGCAGTCATTTAACAGCTGAGATCACTGAAAAGCTGAAATTCAGGACTTCCGTCCTTTTGGGGGCATCTTAACACCTGCAGTTTACTGGGCACTTGTGGTCAGTTTATGTCCCTTATTCAGGCCAAAGCATAGGATCTTTTTTAATTTTTTTTTTATTTTTTTTTTTTTTTAACAGTGAATTCCTTCTTCCCCTTCCCCTTGTTCCCCTTCCAGAGACAGGATTTCTGTAGCGTTCATCCAGACCCATACTGAGCCATAAAGTTATTCCAGTAACATCATCTATATCTGAACAAAATGAGGACCAGCCCGTTGTATAATGCAGACACTGTGTACCACTCCCCATCATGTTGAAATGAGTTCACACTCTGACTCAGTCTTTGTAGGTGCCCCCTCTTTGCCTTTGCATCAGCTCTTGGGGGAAGGGGGGTGGGGGTGGGGTGTGTGGGGGGATAACTGGAATACAATTCCCTGTCAGAAATCCATGGCTCTGGGGAAAAAAAAAAAAAAGTTGCTTTTTAAGGAAGAGCCTAATCCCATTACAAGGTCTGATACAGCTGCAGGAGAGATAAACTGGACAGCCATTTAAGAAATTTAGGTTGGTTATAATAGCCTAAGCTAATCTATTTCTTACTCACTGTATTTTCTAATTCCTTCCCTAACACGTTGCCTACAGAATTTCATGGCAAATTATTATTTTTTAAACAACATTATATGTTAGCAATAACTGGGGTGTTCAGATCTGCACTTTCAGAACATTTGAAGGCATGTTCAAAGATGAGGTTTTTCACCAAGTGTGTTGGATGGGGGCTGGGTGCAAAATTTATATCGATCAGATTTATTCATAGAAATAATTTATCAGAAATTTTACATTTAAGCCAATTTTTTATAGTCTCTAGGAATTATTAAAAAAAATCCCACCCAAACTCACAAAATCTCTCTCATTCCCGAAATCCACACTCATGTGGTCTAGACAGTAGTCTGATCCAGCCATGCTCTATTTTTACTCCGATAGTAAATGGAAAGAACCATTTGCATCAGTTCATACTAGCTGCAATCACACAGCTGTAACCTCTTTGACTTGGATGGGAGGAGACAGGGCTTTCTCATGTGCCACAGTGACTTCAAAAATGCTTTTCTAATACAACACAATGCTGTGTTATGTAGTGTTTCAGTACGCCACAGGCATCTGTACAAAGATGGTGTAAGATATTGCCATTCAGATTCAGTAAGACTTTATACCTGTTGTGCTGAGTTCAGAGTGGCTTGCTACTCTGGGTGAAGCACAGCAATGCATCTATATTGCCTTTGCTGTGCATATAGCAGTGAAAAGACTACGGAATAAGATACTTTTTGAATGTATTTTGTAAAAACAGCGAAAACTATGTTTCTTCTTTAATTCCATGATACCTCCTTTCAGATTTGTATAACATTTATAGTAATTTTGCCAGAAAATGCAACTCCTTCTCAAAATTGGAAGTATTTTTACAAATTTTATCATTTTCCCAGAAAATTTTTGATTTATTTTGTTCTAGCTGTTTGCTACTTCATTTCCAAGCAGAAACAGAAAAAAAGTTACAAAGAAAATCTAAAATCTAAAAAAATGAATTACTACTTTTACAAGACAAAACTTCTAGTTTTGATATAGACTCCAATTTTTGTTGTCAAAAAGTTTTCAGGCAAAACACTCCAGACAGCTTGAAATTCAAAGATAATTTGAGAATTAGAACCATGACCACCTACCACATCTGTAAAAGCTACTTGTTTCAAACTTTTCAAATGTGAATGCCCATCCACACAAGAAATTGGACTTGCTCACGGACAGACCTCATTTTATCTACATAACATTGCCAAAAGCTCCTTAACTTATAGATCTTGTGCTCCCGATAGCCCTGTTTGTAATGCTGATGGAGCACTTCTGTGCAGGGAAGCTAGAGTCAGCTTTGCCATGCAGAGGTTTCAGGAGCTATATCGCCTGAGAGCAGGGACACACCATTAACAGCATGGAAGAACAGAGACCCACTGCCCCTTGGCTCTAGGGTTTTCCTCATGTTCACACTCAGCTTTTACTTTTAATTTAGTCTACATACTAAGGAGGAACAGATGAACCTTCTGTAAACACCACTTCTACCATGCAACTTTCGGTGTTGTATTTTAAATTGAAATATGTATTTTCATGCAGATGTAAAATGCAATTTAATGAACACCTAAAGTCTTCCATTTTAGTAGACACATTTTAGTCTCCAAAATCATAGAAAATCATCACTGATGTCCACCTCAGTGCAGATGCATTGGGGTGGATTACAGTCAAATATATTTAATTTGTTTCATTTCTTTGTTCTGCCCTGGTGCCATTTAACTGTCTCACTCTTTACACATATCCACACCGCTTTAATATATCCTTCATCTTACAAAGTGTGCTTCACCAACAGCCTAAGTAAACATTTACAGTGATATATAATGCTTACTGACAACGTCAAGCCGATTAGACTGTGATCCAAGAACAGGCTTGATTTCCCTCAGTCTCCTCTTCCTCAGGCAAAAGCTTGAGTGAATAAATGAGCCCTGTTCTGCACCTTGAAGGTCAAAAGAATAGCTTTGACAAACCAACAGGGAAACAAATTCTGGGTCTGACAGACTTCCTCCAAGAACTGTCCGCCTCTAGCATCCCAACAACTGAACTTAAAGATTGCTAAGAAAATAACCCATTTATTATCTATTATCACAGCACAGAATGAGAGAAAATCACCGACACCCAGATAACAGGCATGCAAACCACAGACCCATAGCTTCTAACCAGCTTTTCAAATTAGGCTATAGTTGCAGGTTTGGCATTTGAGAGAAGTTTCTTGTTGCCATTATGGAGTTTTCATACAATTGTACAGGCTTGAACGCCCTGGCCATTATGTTTTCTGACCCCTTCAATACTTTTAAGATACTTATATATCAACTTGAATTAACAACTTGCAATAAACCATCACCCATGTACTATCAAGCTGCTTCCCATTTTTCTTGGTTTAACACCCATTTTTTAACTTTTCCTTCAATCCCTCCTTCCCTCAAAAAAGCATCAAACTCTCTCTCAACCAGTTCTCACCTTGCCTCTGCTTTCTAATTTATTTTACAGAACCAACAATAGTTTGTTCAATAGACTACACAAGCTGTACTGAGGTTCTCTGGAGGAAGCTGCAGCTCCTCATTCTGGCACAGCAGCAGATGCTCACCAGACCCACGCAGGCAGAGGGACTGATCCTAAAGAACGTGCACTGTGCGATTACCTGGTTGCTGGGGGCACACAGCTACACGCTTTAGTGTCTCGCAGCTAGGCAGTTGATGAGCTGTGCAATTGTGCCACACATGGAGCACCAATGCCACTTCTGTGGCCACTCTTCTCCTACACCCTGCAAGTCTAGACTGACTTCTGAGGCCCTCACACCAGCAGAGGTATTAAAGTGAGAGTGCAGCAGAGAAAAGCTGACATAATGCCCTCCAGGAAAGTGAAGAAAGAAAAAGGAAATGAATGTTTGCCTTTTTGTCCTCTTTTCTTCTTAACATCCCTCATTCATAATATTAATATGGTTATCTAAAACTGTTTAAAAGACAATGCATCTGCATTCTCTTCCTTCATGGGTTTCAGGAGTCAGAGATGCTTTTGGAAAAAAAAAACCAAACAAACCCAAGCAACCAAGAAACATTTAAAAATCTTTCAGAAATATATTCCCCTATTTCCAGTCCCCATCTCCCTCTTCATTTGCATGCCACAATCTTAGTGTCATATGTCACAGTGTCTTGTGTCATTTCGCAAGTCTAAATGTACCAGGACCCTGCTGGTCAACCAGCCTGAGCGCATATACTCCAGAGCTCTTTGTTCAAAGAAAACTCCAGGATACCAAAACACAAAGGTATCAGCCCTGTTCCTGGTTCGGGCAGTATTTGCACAGCTATCCCCACACAATGCCAGCAGGAGGGTGCAAACCACCTGCAGTTACTGGGGCACCCCCAGCCAGGAGGCACTGAGCTGCTGCTAGGGTAGGAGAAGACTGGCTGTGCCAGCCCTGGTGGACTTCCATCAACAGCAATCCTCTCCACTGCTCAGTCCTAACCAGAGGGAAATGAGCTTTTGCTCTTTGTATATTTAATCACACCTCTGAACCTATTAGTAATTCTACTCCTGGTCATAACCTAAACTTTGAGATATGCTATGCTAACTCCCACTCCTGCTCTTTGTCAAGAAGCCTTAATCAAATATTCCCCTCTTGTTTTTTCTTGTTTGTTTGTTAATGAGGGAAAATTATATAGTTCTGTACATAAATTCACAGAAAATTCATTATTTTGAGTGTTGTCATATTTTCATTCACTGCTTAAAACAATAAGGACTAACATGAGACTTTTTTGCATGTACTTTATGGGTAGTCTTTGATTTACTTATTTTAGTTTACCTCTATGTTCTCCATTTTAGTGATTTTCCCTAAGGTCCTAGTAGATGGGTAAAAAATTTCAGTATAAAAGATGTTACCCACACTTTCATAAATTATTTCCACATTGCCAGCTAACCAGCAAAGAATGAGAGATGTCTGCTGTAAATTTAACATAACTGAATATTTTCAAGCAGATGGACAGAGCAACAAATACCTTAGCAAACATCAACCTAACCTGCCTGTTTTGAGTATTGCATTTCTGCAACTTGATTTTATTTAAATGCTAGCTAATTTTGGCGTTCTCAGTATGTGCCAGAATGCAATGCATCAATCATTCCAGAACAAACATTAACCTAATCTTTGTTCAAGGAAAGAACGTTGACTTTCAGCTAGGAATCATGCTGGCATTACAGATAACATATTTGTAAAATGCAAGGGAACCGTGTCTTCATATCTTTGTCAATGGATCCTGTAGATTTATATTTACTATGGTTTTAGAAACCTATATTCACACTCCTTTCTGAATCACCCTCCTAATTTCTCTTCTTTCTTAACAAAAAGAAGCTTTATCTTCTCCAGTGACTTGTACATTTATTTTTCCAGAAACTCTGTGAGAGAAAATACCTCTTCAATGCACTTGGGACATCACATCTGATGCTACTTAAATAACTGACCCACTGCTTAATGGCTTTGCTTTTAAATGTTGATGAATTTTTAATTTTTTTATTTTGTTTTTTTTTTTTTTTAATGTAGTTAGGAAAACTTTCAGAGATTTTGAGGGAGTGTCTAAAAACTTCTGGGTTACTTTGAAAGCCTAATCCAAGTTGCTTTTTCATTCTTGGATTATTTGATTGGCATGACAGAGTCAATTACACAGTCCCAGCATATTGCAGGGTTAAGAGAAACTCACTTTGCATCATGCAAGCAATTCTGGGTTGAATGATTGACATTTCCTTCAACTTCACCCCCATGAAGCTCAGTCAGGTGGATTTACTCCCTCTTACCATGATGGCAAAAGGAATACAAACTTGCCAGAACTGGCTGATATGGCACATCTCGTTCTCCTTGTAAGGCACATGCAGGAAAAACGCCATAATACTTTGGTCAAGTCTGCAGTCTAAAACCATTAGTGAAGCTACATAGCATCTGTTTTTCCACCGTATTTACTGCAATCTTTAAAGCCATATTAAAAAATAGGTCCCTCCATAGGAAAGATAAATGAAAACAAGATCTAAGTCAAGCCAAACTTTTTTTTTTTGTTTTTCAAGTTAACTTTAAAATGCTATCTCCAGCACATGGCTAGTGTTCTGACTTAATATGTCTTTTTATTTATAAGTAGTACCAAATACCAGTCTGTATATAAAGCTGGAAGTCAACAAACCATGTTCAGTGGTTTGAAATATCTCTGTGATATGTTTTTCCAAGTTAAAAAAAAAAAAAAAAAAAAAAGAGGAATTTTGCTGTCTCATTGTCATGTTTACCTGTTGGGATTCTAGAGGGCTTTCTGTGAGAGAATGGCCATGTGAGCAATCTGCATGAGAACAAGACTGATAAGAGCCTCAGCCGAGCAAGAATGCGATAAGGATGTGACCCTGAATGAGGGGGGAGAAACGACGAGACAAACAACCCCCGGAAGGGGTTGTGATAGAAGAGGAAGTTCCACAAGGCAGGAAGCCTGGCAAGGCTGATGTGGCACTTTTTATCCAATCATAAGAAGGTTTAAAGCGCGGGCTAAGTTAACTGTCCAGTCTTGAGGACTTGTACTGCATGTTACTCACGTGTGTGGGAGAACGTTATAAAAGGGCTTTCTTAGTTGTAATAAACGGGCACTGCTTGATCACATTGGTCGTGTGTGTGCTCAGCTCTCCCGCATTTACCTACTGAAGAAAAGAAGGGTATTCTAGAGCTAAAGAGAATCAGTGCAGTATTGTACTCACTCCAGCAACCCAACTACTAAAACCTGCATGAGCTACTAAGTTAAACTGTAAGCAACTCAGCTGTCTGAAGATGAGCTATTGGGGGATGACCGTTGCAATTGCTGTCATACTGGGTATGCTTTGTTAGAGGCAGCAACACACTGTAACACCGTCAGTCTTTCTCAGCCACTACAAGCACATCTTTTAGGTGTCTGTCCTGGAAACTGCAGGTGTTCCTGCCATGTTAATACACACATGCCTTCCCACACTGCTCCTTCACTGTTGCAGCCTTTTCACTCCCACACGGTACAGATAACTGTAACATTTTGGAAAATGCTAGATCCTCTGTGTTTGGCTAGTAGCTGGACTAACATGAAGCTGTAGGAAATCCAGCACCAACACAGCTGTCCCTTAAAGTATCTAGTTCTCATGTAACTATTTGAATATAGGTACTTAAAAACATAACTGGAGGGATGAAGGAGCCCTCAGTTCTTTTTTTCTTCAGGGCTGTTTACAGACAGCTTCACACATCTACTGTCATGGGGGAGGGCAGTCCCTCCCTCCTCTGAGAGGCCACAGCTTCCCTCAGCCCCCAGCCACCACATCAGGAAGGATTAGCGTCACTCCCTGCATTGCAGCATCTCAGAGTGCGGTTGTCCTGCTCACCTCCCTCCACGTGGTCTCACCTTCTCTACCCTTTCGAGTCCATTTTTGAATGACAGGTTTCTTCCTGCTCTTGTGCTGAACCTTGATCTGCAGTGGTAATAGTGCAAACAAACCACTCAACCATCAACAAATTTAGTGATGGGCCTGGGGGATAGTTTGCTTTTTGGAAAGAGTTTTCTGATACTGCTGCTTGAACATTGCTGTGAAAGCCATGTGATCCTCTACTTCCACAGATTTGTGGTGGAAAAGAGATATAGTGTTTTCTATTTTGGCTAAAAATATCTTATACTTACAAAGTTAATCATGGTGACAAGTGTTAGGACTTGCAAGAAAACAAAATCATAGGCACTGAGATAAAAAAGCAGTCAGTAGTATTAGCATTCATTATTTTTCTGACTCCAAATCTCTTTCTCCCACTTTACAGAAATATTGTCTAGTTCATTTATTTAATTATCTTAGCGCTATCCACATACCATCTAGCGTTCCTTTCTCACCTGTCCAAATTACTGATAAAATAAAATATACCGATTTTTTAAATCAGCTTTTTAATTTGAATGCTTTAAGTATTTCAAAATAAAGTACATGAGAAAGAAAAGACTTTAGTTTTATACTATCAAAAGCCTGCTACAGGATGGGAAGCTTTGCAGGTCAGTTTCCCAATGTAAGAAGACAACTTATTCACTTTGGGTTTTGTAATTTTTCTTCCTTTGCCCCCCTATTTTAGGCCATACACAGAAGGAAACATATAGTATATCAAGTAAAAATTGAGCTCTTGTACATGTTCACGATCATCATCTCCCAAAATTTCAGTTTAAGGGAAATTCTACTGCATGAGTGTGCCTGAAAAAAATAAAGATAACATTGTTTTAAAAGTCAAAACAAGAAGTTAAAACCTGAATTATGTAGTATAAACACAAACCATACAAGCTGATGATTTGAAAGAGGTGATTTTTTTTTTTTAAGGAACTCTTTGCAGTGCAATAAAGTCATCGACGTAGAGCATGGAAACTTCCTACATTAGTTCCTATATTTAGACCAGCTATGTCCTACCAGTATTTGCCGCAAGTACGCTCTAAAATATCATTATATTTTGCCCTGTTATCACCTTTTTATTTACAGAACTTCTGTCATTTTAAAACTGCTATAACTGAATACATTTAAAAATTAGTATCATTTTATTTCAGAGAAAATAAAGACAGATCAAGGTCACAGTTTCCTAACGGTATATATAATTTAAAAGTTTTCAGTAAAGTAAGAAGCTGCAAGGACTTCTACCGATCTCCTTCAGTCATTTGTATTTTTACATTATTCTCCCAGGGTATAAAACATGTATAAAGTTTCTTTCAACTAATAGCAGCAATATAATTTTAGTGGTCCTTAGGGATCCCTAAGGCTGGGGAAGGTGGAGGGTCCTCCTCCCACGTCCCACAGGCTCTGTGGTATAGCTTGTACTGGTGTTCACAAGCAGGTAACAGCTGTACTTGGCAATATTATGCTTAATTTGGCATTTCAAGCTTAGGTTGTGGTGCAGCTCCCATGGTGCTCAGGGCCAGGAAGAGGAATACAGCATCTCCTGTTCCTGTGACCCACACATACTCGAGCTCTGCCCTGGAGCAGAGGGGTAACCTGTAGCCCCCCTACCTAGCCCTGCTGCCTGCCCACGAGCAGCAGAGAAACGGCTGCCTTCCACTTCAGCTGGATTTCCTTCTAAAGCTCATGCAAGATTGAAAGCAATTATAGTCCAGAGTTTAGAAATATGGCAAATATGAGTACAAACAAAAGTATGGTTCAGGAAAAAAAAGACTAGATACTTAAAATAACCACAGAATTAAAAAGAAGAAAGCAAAGACATGTGTCAAAATAATAGTAATTTACAACTCCTGAGTGTTCATAATTGCCATGAATCAGAGAGGTATTTTGACAGAAGAAAACCAGAAGTACTGTAACATGGGTAAAATCCCTTCATCAGCTATGAGACTGTTAACTTGTATTAACCCATTTTGTTGAATATTACTCATGATTTAAACTTACACCATAGCAAAGAATTTAACATTTAAAACACACAAACCCAGAAACTGCAGCTTTAATCAAGGTAAGAAGTAGTTTCAGTAGGTTTTCACTTTGAATAATTTCTACGGATTTGGATCTGCAGACTTGTAATATGTTGAAGAACCATAGTTAGATGCAGCTAATGTAAAATGTTGAAGTATTATTTTGTCTACTAAATAAAATTGAAACCCCCAACAACAAAACACACACACATATTTAAAAAAAGAAAAAAAATCAAAGAAAAATACCCCAAAAAAACTCAGAAAGAAAACAGTCTAAGAGGAGTTTCACCTCTTTTGACTTTAGATAGAGCAGAACTACTGAGAATGAACTGAGCTTTTGGAGAGTGGAAAAACTACTTTATTTAATTTTTATTTGTAGGTTTTCCAGGGTGAGGAAAGGCAGAGACAAAATATTACTCAGGGTTACAGATGACAAGTGACTATGAAGGAACTGTGAAAAGGAATCTTTGGCATCTGAGATGATGGAAACAGCTAAGGAGAAAAGGAAGCAGAAGTCAGGGAAGCACTTTGAGTAAGATGGTGCCTTTCCTTCAGTGCTGAAGTAAATATTCTTGTGAAAATGAGAAATAAATATATTGTCCTCTCAATGGCAGAAAATACCTTGTTTTCTGCAATTCACTGATCTCTGATAGATTCTTATCTGACTTCTATGAGGAGGGTGCCTAAATGCTTCACAAAAGATGATCTATTTACCTTCAGAATATTTTCGTGAAATAGAGCATTCATGCTCATTTTACAGATGGAGTAGATGGAGAAACTAAATTATGGAATGAGACAAAAGTTATCCCTGGTAAAACACAAAATAGATCCCACACCCTAGATTATGTTACTGACCACTGCAGAGCCATCCTTTCAAGCTGAATTATGCCACCAATTAAATACAGCATAATGAGAAATAGATTACATATGAAGCTTTGGAGATTACTTGGATCTGCATTTGTACGTTGGTTTTTCTTTGGGTGGGTTTTTCTTTGTTTTGTTTTGTTTTTTTTTAATATACCAAACAGGTATATTAACATATATAACCATATAACCATGCAGGAGAGTTTGGTGGAGGGTTTGCGACTGGGAGAAAAGTACTGGCTTGCTGATGGACAGCTGAAAGCTATAGTATACACCTTCACACCATTAAAATTATGTACTACTTTGATTATACAATCTCAAAAATAAAACACACAGTAGAAAACAAATTCTTCCTAACATGCTTAAGTAGGCTGTATTCTTGTTCACCAAAGTAAGAGTTAAGATGGTTGCCTAAAATATTTTACAACATGGTCTGATCAACAGCTGCCCAGAATGTTTAGTCCAATGCTGACAACAAACTGAGCACTCTCTCTGTAAGGTGTAAGGGCAGCCAGGAGGCTAACTGAAAAATGTTTTCGTCCTACCATTCCTTTAAAAATTAAAGGAGATATTTTTAAAATTTGATACCTACCTTCCTAAATTCTTAATTTAAAAAAAATTCTAGGCAAAAGCAATGCACTAAATCTATCTGGGAATATAAAAAAAAAAAAAATCACTGTCACAAAGGAAGTGAATAATCTAGTCAATATATAAATATACAAAACAAGTCAAAAAGCATGAACAGACAACTGTGCACAGTGCCAAAAAAAAATCTTGACATACCACACATGCATCTCTAGTATCTTGAGGACTCATATAACAAAGGCACTGTAGCCAAATGAAAAACAACAAATGTATAATTCACAAGGAATGGCTTTTTAACACTCTAGTGCTTTTGGCTGTCTAAAAATAGAGTTGTGAAACATAAAAAACAGCAGTATTGTCTCTAAAACAATCATGTTTTATTTTTCTAATATTGTCCTCAGGAAAACCTATGATTTGGAGCTCATTTGTCTGTTTTGTAGAGACTTTTTCTCCTGTTGATTTATGTATCTTTACTGGAAGGCATAACCTTATTCTTACCTTTACTTTGCTTTATGTAAATGATTTAGAAAGGAGCATATTTACTAGCAGGTTTAAAACATTCCTTTGAGTTATGATTTTTTTTTTTTTTAAAATGACACATTTGACATGAGATCACAAAACAGAGGAAAACCTATTTTAAACAGTCAAATCTTTCTCCCATGGTACACATGTATGTAAGATAAGGCAACAGCTGAGAATTTATGCAACAAAGACTTTCCAATCTGTTTTTTGGATTTCCTTTTCCACCTTTCCCCACCTTTGATTTTTTTTTCTCCTATTCAAAATAAACAGTCTGTTATATAAGTGATTTGCAATGTTATTAAAAGAAGAAGCCCTTCTTCTTGAAAGTTAGAGCAACAACTAGAGGACTTAAGTGACAAATAACTGGACAAAGCTGGAAAACAGGAGTGAGGAAGATCAGAAAGGAAATATATATACACACAGAGTCTGGTAAAATAAAAATGTAGTATTTGCAAGAACATAAAGTATGGGTTTTTTTAACAAAATATAGTTGGCAGGTAGCTTTGAAAATGAAATAAATCTCATCTACTTGACAAGAAAGCACCACTTGTAGAAGATTAGGCACGAGTATACAATTAATGTTAAATACTAGAGACTTCCATCTTTATGTTAATAGATGCCAAACCTGCTACAGCCCAATGGACATACAGTAGCTCAGCCCTGGAACTGTCAGTCTATATTATTTTCAGTACAACAATTATTTCAGTGACCTACTTTTTCCGTGACCAGTCTCCTACTCTAGGCAAGGATCAAAGCATAAAGCAGGAAAGTTTTTATTAATATTATCAAAGATTCTCTCTCTGTTTTAGACTCTACATTTGAGTTAGTAGGAAAGAAATTTGATGTAGACATTTTTTGTAAATTCTATTGCAAATCAAAGGGGGTAACACAGTCAGTGGTTTCCCCTGTAAGAAATGTGCTTTTATGTTGATTCCTCCTGTGATTAAATGATGAATGGAGAGGCCAGGGTGTTCCCAGTTTTCCCAGCTGAGGACCCATAGGAAACATTGTTGTGTCACTTAATGCAGCTCATTACTTTCCTTTTAAGATGTATCTTCAGTCTGAGGACAAAGAAAATTAATAGTGGTCTCATCATTTCAGTGTCATGTCCTTATAAACACAGGTTTACATTTCACTGTTATTCTCTAGTTTCTTCCTTGCTTCAGGGAGAAAAAAGTAACATTACTGTTGCCATGTAAGTAGCAGCTTGTCTCCTGGTTGTGCAGGACAGTTTTCACTAGAAATATATATGGGCAAGACAAGGGATATGTTTAGGAAAAGCTCTATCATTTTGTATCATGGAAGGGGTGAGATTCAATCCTAGGAGACCTGTTTCCTACCACCTGCTGGTAAGCATGACTCATTGATAGGAGCAGCTGAAATATTCAAACCTTTTCACTTTTCATGGGATGAAAAGTAAGGCCCAATCTTGTCCCTAATTAAATCTGTTGCATGTAATATCAGTAGAAGTTTTAGTTCATTATTTATCTTTCTGTGTAGAAAGAAGCCTCCTTTACAGCTGCCTGTAACTATTTCACCATCAAAACTGTCACTACTTTTAACTTTTAAACTTGCCAAGGGCTACTTCTCTGAGCTCTGTTGTCACTGACTCATCAAATCTGAAATGTCGTCTCTGACCTTTGAATCAGTTGTCATATTTCTCTTTTGACACCAATGACAACTAGAGGAAAAATGTAGATGAAACGGTCAGAAAATAACAGTGAAAGCAAGCTGACAATGCCAAATCCATCCAGGAAAGCATCGGTTCTAAAAGATGTTGAATGCTCCCTGTGTAATAAGGATGCTTTCAGCAGTTGCTGCTACACTGGAATTCAGTTGTTTGGCTTTAAATAATTTAATTAAAAAAATTAAAAGGCAGAGGAATACCTACAGCCTTCTCCAGTGACTTCCTGTGAACAGAGAAGAGTCAAAGTCCTTCCATAAGGCCATGTTTTATGTAAGGCTTAAATCTCATACAGAGTGAGGCCAGGGAAGGCAACCTTACGGAGTACTTAAGAACAGCCGGTGCTCTTCATCTGTCTCCCACTGCTGTTGTATTTACTGTACTTAGCTAATAGCACCTCTCAAAAATCAGGCTGTGAAGATGCCTTCCCAGGAAAAATTATTTGATCTGTCCACTTCCAATATATTTCCCCTTTTGGATCAGTTAAAACATATCAAAAAATATGCAAGTTTTGTAACATAGTGTAATATATCATTAGCATTGCACAAAGCCCAAAGTTTGAAACTTGAATGCTAAACTGGTAAATTCTTATTTTGGGTCATCCAGCCTGAAATGTTGTGCTGAGCTTTAAACACAGCCAAATTCACCCAAGCTACTGATCTATATGATGAGTCTCATTTAGGAATTATGGTTCCCTTTATGAATCCCTTTGAGCTCTCCCAGGAAAATGGAAGACTTGACTTTCCCACATTTAATGGCTTATATTATCTAGGAAGGAAGGCAGCTCTTGCAGATGCTCATAAATTAGTTCTGAATAATTCTTACTCCAATGTCTGTACTTCTGGTCTCCTTGTAGTGTTTCTGAAATGAGGCTATCACCCCTCCTTTTTTTTTGTTCTGTTCTCACTGGCAGAGATTATCAGAACAAGGTGGTAAGCATTTCAACAGAAAATAAAATGCAAAACTCAAGGGACAGAGCTACCCTGAACTGTCAATTACAATAAAACCTGCGTATGTAACAAATTTCAGCAAGATAAATGCATTCTAACATACTGGCCTAATTTGGGTGCTGGAAAAAAAAAAAAAACAAAAAACCAAAAAAACCCGCATTGGTAATATGAAATGCATGAAGGGAAAAAGGGAGAAATGCCAGAGGAGGAAAGAATTTCTCCTACTTCTGTGACTTCTTTAATAAATGACCTATTTTTAGTTTAAAGCTGAATTCTCCCAGGGAACTACCATCCTTCCAGAATTTGTACCACAAGGTTCAGGCTGCAGATTAATCTGATATTATTGACAATATTAGAGGGAGAAATTTCCTTTAAAAAAATCAGACATAGATATTAATTCACTGTTGATTACTAAATTTAGAAAATTAATGTGAAATTGTAAACCAATATGTTAAAAACACTCTCACTGCATGATGTTGTCTCAGAATATGTAATTCATGTACACAAATAGAAAGAGTTTAATAATGAATGAAGGACTTGTGCTCCAAGCTAAATTGAGTACCAGTGCATTCATACAATGTAGGGTAAAATCCTAAAAGATAATTACTTGCTCCAAACAAACTTTTTTTTCCTCGCCAACCTCAAATTTGTCTTTTGAAGTTTCATGTCTGCGCTTGCTTTGGAAATTATTTTAAATTCTGTTCCAGTCACAGGTTTCTTCCTTCTAAATATCCATTCCCAATAAATATTTTTGAATAAAGGTGTTTTGTGATTTTCACCCACCTGTTTATAGGCATTGAATCATATTTTCTTGATTTTTTTCTTGCACTGCCCTTTTAGTAAAGTAAATCTGTCTAGTTGTTTCTAACAGGAGCTTTAGGGTAGGCTTTGATGGAAAAAAATCTAATTATAATTTTCTCATTTTCAGTGCAATAAGCTATATAACAATAGTATTTTCACCTCGTAGTATAAGGAAATAGGAGTGGGCATAGTTTTGCACACAGCCTAATCTAGTCTGTAGTTCAAAGAAGAAAATCACAAACCCAACCTGAATATTCCACATAATTTAATTCTCCTCCACTTAAAAATTCTCAATAATCAAATCAATCGTCCTGCATATGTATCATCTCTAAATTTAATACTAGTGACTTCAGGAAATATCCTTCAGGTTAAAAATCAATGTGGTACTATAAGCACTATGTACCATCTCATGTTACTGAGCAAAAGAAAAGCCAGCGTGTGTTCTATACTGAAAGTGGACAGTACAGATATTTATGATGCATTACTGAATGGAATTTATTCTTGCATGACTTTGGATTTTTAAAATATATTTCTAAAAACATTATAACATACAAGCCCATGGTTTCCATAAGCACCATAAACTCTTCCCTTACCCCTTTTCTGACTTATCTGTTAGGCATTAAGTACTGAGAGAACTCGTAGTTTGTCCATCTAGTCACAAGAAACCCATGCTAGAAAACCAATCACAGATAACCATCTCAGTAAAAAGAAAAGCCCAGGGTTTGGAGATTACCTTAAACACAAAAATGTGTTTCATCCAAGGTGAAACTGTGCATTATTATAAAGGTAGGCTAAGATTTTCGAATCTGTATTAAGGATGTGTACACCAGTTCCTTAAGAACAAGGCCTCATTTTACAAAGAATAAGGACAAACACTGGTTGCCAGAGATAATTAGCATTGCTAAATTCATTATAGTTCTGAATTGTCAGTAACATTCTGTTCTCCATGTGTGAAAGGAAAAATACCTATAGGAACACTATTTTGTTTGAAACATACAGATAATGTCAATAAAAATTATTCAATTTAATCTTACTGAATTGTGCAGAAGAAATAACATCTGTTTACAAAATCAGTTTGTTGGGATACGAATCAGACATTTCAGTTTCAAATATTTTTGTTAAAACAGCTTTCCAAACATATAAATGCATTTAGAGATCCTGTGGAGAGAATAAAGAGGCTACATCAATGTTTTTGTAGGGTCTGTTGTTTAGGAGTGTTACAATATATCACAGATATTAGCCCTATGACAGTCTTGAAAATCTCTTCTTTTAAAAAATGGGAATTTCAGTATGTAATTTCTATCTCATAGAGATTCATTCTGTCACTTTTAGGAACACCATGTCCTGGATAATGTGCATTTTAAATTTTTTTTTTTTAAACACAAGAACAAGAATTTTCTATTCAGTTACAATAATCACCTTCCAGCTAGCACATTCATCAAACAATGAGCAATTCACTAGGGTAACATATGCAGGGGCTTGCCTGTATATATTCATATTGTCTTCTGACTGAAAAGAGTTAAATAGAGCATATAAATGATGAATACAGAGCATCTTGGGATACAAAAAACCTAAAATGGGTTAATTACGGAAAAACATGCATCAGAGTATAACATTCAATGTTATGCTTTTTTAAACTTATTATATCTGCCTATATTACTCAGGATTATAGATAATATCAAAATAAGATATGCTAATTTTGAAATGGAGTTGAGTGGAACATATTAAGGAGTAAGAAATATTCATTGTTTGAATAATAGTTCAGATGCATTCACATTAAACTTACATTAGTGAATACATTTCTTTGACATGCCCATATATAAGCATAATATGTAAGTGACCTAGAAAATACAGACATTGTATAATCAATGACAAAAATATTGAGACAGATAAGCCCTGAGATCTTTGATCAAATGTATTCTGCTGTGAATAAACAGAACACGTTATCCTGATGAAAAATATTCTTTAGAGTATTGGAACTGTGAATTCCACAAGCAGTGCCCTTAGAAGCACTCTGCGTCAGGCCTGCTGGCAGCATGAGATGGGTGAGGAGATATGATCTGGCTAACGGTATCCCTCTTAATGCCAATCCCCTTCTGCAAGGCAATACTCTAATTCTTGTCTGATGCTGCCCATTGTCAGCTTTCTAAGTGAAGACTGTATATCCCTTTGTGCTTTGTCACATTAGAGAGCTGATCCGACTGCTGTCATCTTGACAAACAAGAGATAACACTCTCAGGTTGGTAAAAAAGATAAGTTTTATACAGAGAGGTAATGAATCTGATTCATCTCTATTCAAATGCTGACAAGGTGTTTTGGGATTCTAAGGACTTTTTATCTAAAATGGCCCTCTCCAGTGCTGTTGCTGCTAAATTTGTCTATGCTGTTTTTTCCACCAAATTAGTGAGATTTGCAGGTTGGCTGAAACGAATTCTAACATACTGCTTGTATTTAATTCAAAATGCTCTCAGTTTTCTCCTATGCCTCTGCTCAGTTTGCTGTGTATATGTCTGTGAGCTTCTGAAAGAAGAGACATCAGAATATTGCTTTAGCAGGGATAAATCTCCTCAAAGGTCTGTAGTTGCAGACAAGCTATTCGTGAGAGCCTGAAATACACTAACTCAAGATAATAACAGTCATTTAGTTAAAACAATCTTCTGGAATTGAGAAAATTTGCAGTCATAATGCTGTTTCATAAAGTCTTTGGAATATAATGCATCATGACATAGTTGTGTGGCTATCAATGACCTGTGATCACCCTGTTAAATTTCTGTACAATGTGCTCATATAGAACCCTAAAAAGGAGAGAAGTGGAATGCTGATAGAACATGAACTTGTTAACAAGGCAGTAAAGTTTGCTACAGTTAAAATAAAAGAATTAGTGAAGTTTTTGGTATTTAAGAAGTAGTTGTTATTTTTAATACCAACACTAAAGTAAAACTGCTAAGTCCTCTTTTTAATTTATGCATTTTTAAGTAAAAAACCACATAACAATTCCAAACACGTAGACAAAGTCTTTTTTTATATGGATGTTCTCAATTTGTGTTAGGCAATTGACATTTTAAATACCGGTTGGAAGAGGATATACATCAGAGCATGCAGATAGAAAAGTTAAAATACATATTTTATTTTGACAAGTAAAAGCTCTGTCAGAAGGTCTTTGATTCACAAAGCTGGAATACATTCATAGTTTTGAAATATGATCCTCTATCATATTCACTTCTTGACAGGTTAATGTCTTAAATACAAATAAATGCACATCAGACAGAATCTTAGCCTGATTTGCTTAGGGGCTGTAAGAATAATAAGAAAAAAAACTATTATTAAGTAGATTTAGCGTGAAAGGGAGTGATTTTTTTTTCAATTTTTACCTATTTGTCTGAAAAATGAACTCTGCTATTGTATCTAATACATGAGGTATTTAATGATAAACACATTCACTTAGACATGCTGTCTAAATATTTCTTATTGGTCCAAATATAACCGAACAGTGATATTCCAGACAAATATATTTCAATGCAATCTAAAGAAATTCATCTGACAAAGAAAATAATTATGTTTTATACTAAAATATTTCCATTGGAGAAACCAGATTGCAGCTGATGCTCAATAAGATGCTTTTTTTAAGAGAAATCACTGTGTCTTTGGGAAATGCCATCTTTCCAGTGCTAACAGTATTTCAAACCCATTTTAAATACTGTAATTGCAGATTTTTTTTACTACTTAATCTTAGTCATCTTGTAAATCATCCAGATAGATCCAATATGTAACTAAGTATGTCTAAAATATATAGAAATGAAGACTGTATCAGAAGTCTCATGGTTTTTTTCTCCTCCTCCTCTGTAAGTAAATACGTTTCTTTTCAAACGACTATCTGCAACTCCCAGACATGTTGTGTAGTTCCTTATTATGCCCCAGAACAACTCTGGGTACTTTGAGTACCAGTGGTGTGAGCTTTGTACCATCAACACTAGCTAGCAGGTCTTCAGGGCCTTTCTATTTGATATGTTGTATTCATTCTCAGCACCTTTGAATTTAATTTGCTGTATTCACTAATGGGCAACAAAATCACATAATAGGTAGTTAAAAGCTTCTTGTAAAATTCTGCTGATACGTTTATAACAGGGTCCCAAAGCTACAAATTCAATTGAAAACATAGTGAAACCAGAGGCCAAGATGCAAAATTCATGTGACTGATATCTGAACAAGATGCACAGTACAGTATTTTGTGATGACAGCATGAAATAAGGAAAATGGATGCAACACAGCTGAAGTCTATCCAAGGAATTTGTATTCCCAAAGCATAGACAAAGTCACTAGATACCATTTTATCTGTGTTATTGTCAACGTCATCCAGATAAATACCAACATTCCTCACTACTCCTGATGGAGTAACTTTGAACCAAACAAATATAGATAAATAATAGGCAGAGAATCTACCCATGTAAAATTTCCAGTACAGTTTTCTCAAGGAGGTTTCAGAAATGTGATTATCTGTCAAAAATCTATATCGTTTCCAACACTTAACTTGAACTGTCTTGAGGCAAGACATGTTTTATTACAGTATAAGCAAACATGCACCCAAACCACCAGCAGATAAACTCGTGAAAGCTATTACTTCTTCTGATTTGTGTCCTTGTGCAGTCAGTAACGGACTGAAATAAAAGTATCAAGACTCTCCAAAAATAGTCAGAGCAATGAAAGGACTTTACCACCTCACATTTAGAAGACAAAGGTGAACTTTGCCACACTGATCTCTCTTTAAGTCAAAATTAAAGCCATTTTTTTAAGAGCCAATATCTTTTTAAGTCACAAACTAGATAAAAAATGGCATGCATAGCCCCAGTAGAAGTATCTCTTTTATCCCGGTACAATCAGAGTCAACAACCTGGTTTTTTACTGCAAAACTGTATAAGGACTGAAGCTTCAGCTAGGCTCATACAAAGAATCCATTGAGCTGATAAAGGTATCAGCAGGTATAAGGATGAAATCAGAGAAAATATGAGCCGGTACACAGAGAGGTCCACCTGGTTTTATCTCCACCGTAAGGGAGAAGGAGAGTGTGTGGGCTCAGGCTTGTTGGAGTACTTGTTGCTGTGTCAGAGTTGCTGGGGCTGGTTGTCAGAGGTGGCATTTTAAGGAGGGCTGTTATCACCAGAGCTCTTGCTTGACTGGAAACATCAGATGGCGCATTGATACCATGGCCATGTAGAAATCAAAAATAGGCAGGCAAAGAAGTGTATGTGTGCAAATACAGAGGCGTCACTTCTGGGAGATGGAATGGTGACAGTAGTAGGTTATTTCTGCAGCCATTGGGGGAAGGAAAATTCCTATGTGCTCTCAAGAGGATTGTTGGATGTAGGGCCCTATTAAGACCCTGGAGCTACAACCTGTGCCTGTGCATACACAGATGTGCCACAGTGCTATTTCTTGGGTAATTCCCATACCAAATACAGTGTACAGTGAAATTTTTCCAGAGGTATATATGACAAATGAATAATTATTTCTGCAGTGCAGTTACAAAGCATTCAAATGTCCCACACTTGTATAGTTAAACTCCTCCCAGCACTGTAGCACATGTGGCTGTTGGCATGATCCAACCACACAGGCAGGAAGTACTGGCATTATGTTTCTCACTAGATGGTTAGTTAAACTCTCAGGACATAAGGAACACCCATCTTTGTGAGTTACTATTTTTTCTGTCTTACTATCTATCACTCCATGTAGTCATCACCTCTATCTCTTACGGTATGTTTCCCCACTTTCTTAGTCCAGTAAAACCACTTTAGGTTGTTAACCTGATTGTCATCCAACAGCTATTGTTCTGGGACTAAAACAGCTCCCTGCCTTCCTCCTTTGGTGACTGATCTTATGAAGCCACCACTGACACCGCAGAAGAACAGGACAGCCCTCTACAACAACTTGTGGACTGTATATAGGCATAACAAGAAGTTTTTTATATTTCCTTGTATCTCAGAGAGGCCCCAAATATCACTAGAAACAGACCCATCCAGATAGGTCACCGCTTCTTAAGGAGTTAACCAAGTGTTTCTGGAATGGATACAAACTTTATCACATAATAAATGAGCTAGCCTTATCTTATTCTTGGCTAGAGACTTCCTTCAATAGCTGCTCTTATATTACTATTCTAAATGGAGGAAGAAAACAAAGCAGCCTACATAAATTATCTACTAGAAACACTGCAATTAAAAATATGACCAGGAATAACCCTGCATTTAAAAAACCCCTGTCAATTTGCCTTATTAAAATCAAATGTCTTAGCCACAACCACAAAGTAAGAGTCTGGATTTCAATAATAAAATTTCTATTCCGTTAAAAAAAATATTTTCCATATTAAAAACAAGTGATTTGCTGCAACCAAATTTCAATAAGTCTCTGATTAAAACAAAATGCAAGAATCAATTAAATGCTAAGAAAAATGAGAGAAAAAAATCAAGATGAAATATTAGCAGACGCACACTCCAGAGTTTAGACTTTTCTTGTAGATAATTAATATGCTCAAATTATTTAATTGAAACATCATGCATCCTGCCACATATTGTTCCTTAACCAGTCAACACATATGGACTATGCTTGCAGGATAGAAAAATTCTTGGGAATCATGGATTTTATAGTGAGATGAAAATGACAGATGTGTGTTTTTAAGTGAGGAAGGATATATAGGATTGGGGAATTAGCAATGGTCACTTCAATTAAAAGCACAGCCAGATGATGTGTTTACATTGCAGAAGACTATTACGAAAGATATTTAGATAAATGTTTGTGTTCTCACTTTTTATACTTTATATAACTCTAATTTTAATAAAACATTGTAAAACTTTGCAACCACAATGACAACAGGCCTTGTAAGTAATTCTACTTTTCTCTCTCAAATATAACTTAGTGGTGCTGCAATCTGATAAACTAGGGGAGCAAAGTAGGTCAAAGATTTTGGTTCAGCTAAATAGAGTGCCAGTCAGAAAAAAAAAAAAAAAAAAATCGAGTCCTAGGATCACATTACAGTTACTACCATGTCTGAGGAACAAAACAACTGTATTTTTTGTTGTATTTCATAACACTTTCTGCTAATTACAGTATGTTTTCATCACTCATATACCAGAATATGGCCCCCTGTCTTGGTGCACAGCTACTTCAAGACAAACACGCTCCCAACATAAATCCAGTAGTATGAATTGAGCCTGCATGCTCATGAAGAGGACTAATAGGTGTCTCCAGTACTCCTCCCCCTGTGCCTTGAGCATGTTACTACCATTCATGATGGTGGGATATGCACACAATCTTCCAAGTGGGAAGACATGTTTCTGCCTTTGACACTCCACACAATACAGCCTCTTTAGTAAATGTTGTTGGTTAATGATAAACCATCTTTGAGAAAGCTCTATTACATTCACCATGTGAAGACAGGCTATATTAAATAAGTGCAAGTCAATGATAACATTTTAAGTTGGCAAGGGAAGGACTTGGTGTTTGATACTAAATTTACTATAGAAAATCAGTGGTCTGTTTTCTTCCTCTCTTCTGGAAATTTTCTGGTTGTCTAGACATGCTAAAGATTTCTCTGACTGGTTTCATGAAATACCACCACCTGTAACTGTGAATGAAGCTTTCCCCCAAGAAATTCCCTCTGAAACTATGTTTAAAACAACCTTTCCATTGATAACTGACCAGCTGGCAAACTCTGTATTGACCTAAAATAGTTCACTAAAGTAGATGTGAAAGTCAGAGAGAAGGCACAAGGAACAAAAATGCAATGTAGCAAAAAGCAGCATGCTTTATGTCTGCAAAAAGGAAACAAACCAGAGGATGTAATCCTGTTGTCCTGCAGTTGTATGATGCTCAGAGTGCACCAGTTCTGCCATGTAAGAGAAGGGAGGCCTTAGATTTCCTTGCAGCTTACACTATTGTAAAGGGAGACAGGAACAGTTAAACACACTTGGCAAATTTTGAAGGATCTAAGTATATCCTGAGAGTTTCTAATTTTGCTTAGTAATTTTATAATAAACTGTAGAGAGCCTTTTGTCTGTCCTTTGTGTTCAGTGAAGTCCAATCAAAGGAAGGAACAGATCATTTGCATCCATTTGGAAACTACTCACTATATTCGGCAAAAGATACTACAGCACTGCTAAACACCCTCTCCTCAACACCCCCACCCCCATCATTAAGAGGGAAACTTTTTATACAAACTTCAGGAAATGCACAGGCAGCCCCTAATTACTCAGTCTGCAGCCTCTAGAAGCCCTCACACCAGTCACCATGGTTTGTGCTCCCAAGCATCTGCCCAACCACTTCAGCTCTGGGCCATGGCAAAGTCTTTATACTAAAGCACTGAGAAGCAATGATGAGACTGATACCTTGGTACTGTATCTGGACTCACACTGAGGTCACTAAGCTCACAAGGTCCCTCTTGACTATACAACCAACTCCATAGGAGAGAAGGATGAAAGTTTTAGGAGAAATCTCTCTTAAGAAGTTTAACAAGGAGCAGAGCTGAGGCAATGCCATCTTCCATGTTCTAATGAAGTTCTTTGTTCAGTGCTTGGAAAAAGATGACTGCTTTTCACAGGGGAATATTTCTCTGTTTAAATTAACACTGATTTTAGAGCCTAGACTGAAGGGGTGGAACAAGGAGGTTACTATAAGCTCTGGAGATCTTCAAATTCTAAGTACTCCTCCTGGCAGAGAGGATCAACTCCACATCTAGATGTAATTTAAATATCTCACCAAACCATAAGTAAAACTGAGCTAGTTTATAGAAAATCTTCTGGTGAGCCAAAATTAAAAACCGGTTAAAACCAAGCAGTTTCTAATTCTCTTAGCTGTGAAGGTTATGTTTAAAGTTTCAAAGGCAGTGTTCTAAGAAACAGATAGCAGAAATGATAGCTCTGAGAGGAATTAATTGTATCCAAAGGGACACCAAAGGGAAGAATAAACTTCAAATTCATGTAATCAACTGAAGTATTGATGCTAAAAGAAACAGAAATTTTGCTGCTCACAAGATTTGCCTGCACTTCTGTTGATATAATTTTCTGATGTACTGAAAAGAGTTTGGAGAATTTCCAACATAATTTTTACTTTTCAATCCAATTCTGGAATAAAATACAAGCAATATAATGTTCAGCACTTGAGCACTAAGCTCAGATAGACCATTCTGGGGACAACAGCTACAGTAACAGAGCAAAGATGTTTGAAATTATTGTTTACTGGTGCAAAGGCAACTACAACACATTATGTCTTCAGAGCCACACACTGCATGTAGGCATTGGAGGTCACAAATGGTGTTTTCTAGTGAGTGTGAAGGAAAACCACTTACTCCTTATTCACGTTTCATACCAACTCACTGTCATCACTGCTGAATCATTGACAGCAACTACAAAGTTGAGACATAATTCTGAGGACTGTGAACATAGATATATCCTCTAATCCAAAACCCAATCTCATTTAAAAAAAAAAAAAAAATGAACTGAAACCCAACCAAACAGTAATGTCCTTACTGCAAGGATATCATTCTCTACCTGGAATCCATTCTACACCTACACCTATGAGTTACGTCCATCAACCTATTCAGGTTCCTTGGTGGTTTCCATCCCCAAATTATTAATAAATCTTGCTCTTTGTCAGCCTATGTTTGATAGATTAGATGTATTTAAAATTTCAAAATATATTTCATATCCCTTCAAGTTATACTTCTTTACAGCCCTAGATACACACGCAGAGTATACAGATGCAGAACATATTAATATTTCCCAATATATACTTACCTTGTTAAGAAAAGAAGTCTCGTAAGATAAAGGGCCATTTAATAGTTTTTAAATTATTTCATCTCCATCTAAAAATATATTAACTTAATTAGGTCTAAAAGTAATTTGATAAAAAGGTTTTTTCCTTATTTCTTTTTCTAGAAAGGGGAAGAAGAGTTTTCTCTCTATTAGTTGAAATCTGACCCTTCATTCTTATTGGTACTGAATACAAATTTTAATAAGTCATGATTTAAAAATTTTGCTCAGGAAGGAAATTTGGATACCTTGTATTTTAATATACTATTGAAACTATATTTTTAGCAACAATAGTTATATTTGAAATATGAATATAATACAAGAAAAATGAAATTACATAAATGTGAAATAAAAATATTGACTCACTGTTAAAATGCATTTTCTAACTGAAAACATTTCCATCAAAACTGATTTATTCTTCTTTTCTATACAACTGCATTGTCTTTCTGCTTTCCTGTATAATATTTTTACATTCCATATCTTCCAATCATTAAAGGATTTACTGATTTAAAGAACACAGTTGGACATTATCACTATTCACTTTTTTAAAAACACACATTATTCCATAAACAGTTTCCCCACATAATATGAGTGTTATACCTAATAGTCTTTCATGAGCTATAGCAAGATCTTTCAGAAGGGTTGAAGACTTCCAGGGACAGAGAAAATTTCATATATCTGTAAGTAAATTCACTCAGTGTTTACGTAATAAAAATGAGGTAGGGTCAATTTCTGATGTAGGGACACATCAGTATTATAATAGAAATCTAAATAATTAAAAATTATAATTTCAATTTAGATATAAAATATGTATTAATGTAATTTATTTAAATGTAGTTATTATGAAAAAACTGTTTAGAATAAATAAAAATAAATCTCAGTAACTATTACTATAATCAACTCTCATTTCCCCATAGTTCTCTTTGAATTCTGAGACATGATTTAGAGAGGTTTTGAGAGTTAAGAATAAACTATGACCAGAAGTGTTTGCTAGATATTTCAAAAAGTTTCAGAAAATGATATGGCATTTCCCCTAGCTGCCAAATAAAACCAAGTATGACTATGTATACCCAGAAAGTAAGGCATGTCATCTTTAAAAGCCAACAACTGTAATAATAAATTGAACTCTTCTAAAATAGCAACAGCTTAAACTGTGAGCTTCTCTGGCACTGAGCACATGAGAAAAAAATGAAGCTCCAGCCATGTTAGCAGTGTTAAGTTTTCACAATTTGGAAATGTAGTCATCAGTTCTGCTGAAAAACAGCCACTGAATCAGGCTGTGCAGAACGGCGCCTTTGTTGCACTTGGTATTCACTGACAAAAGACTAATTATTTGCATTGTTAGAAGGACTGACTGCTTCAGAACAAACCACCACTATTCAAACTTGTCAGAACAAGCTTGAAGAAAACTAGATAAGAGCACTTGAGTGATCTGTACACAGAGACAATTGAACTGGAAGTGAAGTTACATACACGAATGAGCTATTGTGTGGTGCAGCTTTAATTGTCTGAAA
This sequence comes from Athene noctua, assembly GCF_965140245.1. Taxonomy (NCBI): domain Eukaryota; kingdom Metazoa; phylum Chordata; class Aves; order Strigiformes; family Strigidae; genus Athene; species Athene noctua. Next base: position 25,217,229 of record NC_134041.1, read on the forward strand.
CAATTCCTCAGACTTGTTTGTAGCAATGATATTCCATTTACTAAAGGTTTTATTTGATGGATGTCTCAGGGCATACAGCTTGCATGCTAGTGGTCTTTAACAAATAGTATGCTGGCATCATGTGATGACAGGTACTTCACACTTGGTGTGGAAATATTAATTTCTGAAATATGGAAGCTTATTTTAGCCTAATTTTAAATGCAGTAATTTATGATTTTAAGTAACTATGCCACAAAATAATCCATGTACATCACATAATATTCAGGAACGGCTACAGGTGGAGCTTTCCCATATAAAAAATAGATCATTATGAACTGCACCTCTTTCTACCAGCTGGACAATCTTGCACTGTAATTCTTATGTTGCACTAATAATTATCAGATTAGTATTTAACTGTTCTTATCCAACTGGGTATAAACTGGGGCACATACATCCCTTAAGATTTGAGCTAGCAGCAACCTAAACACATGTGTTACCACATGCATAATTGTAGTCTTACTGGGATGTCAAACTTTGATCGTAAAGGAGAAAGGTGTGTTCACATTTTGTACCTGTGAAGCTCTTGCTGGAGGAGGCTTTCAGGGAAAGATAGTTTTCTCGAAGTGTAAACTAAGTGTAGGCATTTTTACTCAAGTGACACAGAAAGAAGGGAAATAGGGGACCTGTATTCAAACTGATGCTGTGAATCTACGTTAGAAATTAAGATTTAGAAATAAAGCATAATGACACATTCACAGTCAGCCAAAAGTACTATCCCAGATAAACATAAGTGAAAATGAACATACAAGATCAGATGAACAGAAGTGATCTTTTATGGGACAACTTTCCAATAAGAAGGCTCCAAAATGCACAATCAGAAATACTAATACTAATTATGCCCCTTCTGGTATTTTTTATAGTTTATTCACTTCAGTAAAAATAATGGGTGTCTAATCCCATAAAACATTTTTAGATAGCAAAACATTACCAGTTCTTACTTTTTAGCAAGTACTAGACTAATTAGTTTTATATTACGTGTATATCGCTAAGTCTGGTTCATATTTATCTGAATAATACATGCAATATTTTCTACTGTCTGGGTACTAACACACACAATTTCAAATATACTTCAGCACATCAGCACATCCATACAAATAAGCACTTCACACTTATTTTCATGCTTGGAAAAAGACTAGAAATGTCACTTGACCATCTGAAATGTTATATCAGTAAACTTCTGTGAATAAATGCATAGTACTGTACTATGGCCAAATGGGCGAAGAGTCCTGCACACACAAGGGTGAAATAATCAGATCAGCTATAACGCACATTCCGTGTTTGATATTTTTACCCCAGCCTTAGGAGACAAAATCAAACACTCAGAAAGGTTTGTTTGGTTTCTTCTTAAATTCTGGAGGAATTCTTATTTTAGCTATGAAAGAGTAATTTCCTTACATGGTATTTCTTAGTACTTTTCTTACATGGTAGATTGATGACAAATTCTGGAAGAACAGTATGATTAGGTGAATACATGTTTTTCTATTTATAACTATTTCCACAGCATTGTAGATGAATTATTGTATATTTAAGGGTAAATTCTTCATGTAGTATTCTTCATGTGTAGAATACTACATTCACAGGTGAGGTGTGCTTTACAGAGATCCAATTGCAATGACACAACTTGAGGCAAGGGTATGTATCCTAATTTTTAAGTTGAATCTTCATCTGAATTTAACACTAATGTGATTTTTAAAACTTTTTAAAACTCTCATCCTATGTATCATGCCAATTTTCTTTTGTGACTCTAATTTGCTTTATTGTGGGAAAATAGTAACTGACAGTTTATTCATGAATTATGTCCTGCATACTGTTTGCAACAGCTGTAGACTTGAATCATCCCCTGTGTGAGCAAAACACAAATTTCCTAGACGTGCATCAAACTACATTCAAGCAAAATGTGAGATGACTGTTAAAGCTATAGCCCCCAAGCCTTCAGCAAACGTAAAGCCTGTCATGTGAAATGTGGATCTTAATGCATGGTGTTCTATTGAGCTACTGTACTTGATTTGAAACTAAATTTAGGTATCAGAGAATATAATTATAATCACAAAGCCTTAAGGGGAAAAGAGAGGTCACAAGAATAAAGTAATTTTTTCTTAATGTAGTGTTAGTGAAGAACCTTTCCATATAAAGATGTCTTTTTTTTATAAAAGTCTATGACCAAATTTATTCCTGATATTATTCAGCCGATCTAATTTTTGCTGCTCCTATAGTCTTAACTGACATTGCTAGCGTTTACTGCCTTTGGATAAAATGGTATATTGGTTCATATGTGAAATGAATAGGCTTAGACAGGGAAGAGGAAAAAATTAACCAACCTGGTTTAGTCATAGTGGACAAAAACCTCAGGGATCAAAAAGTCTACAATAAGGCAGATTGGAAAAGTCTTTATGCACAAGAAACCCAAGTCAATGTTCTGAAGAAAGCTTGAGGGTTTCCAGAACATCACTCAAACCTGAGATACAGTATACAAACTTAAGATATGTTGTAAACTTCCACTGTTTTATGGCTACATTAAAGAACACAAAAGCTTTCTGAAAGTTTACTGAGGCTGAAAATGTATTATCACTTGTATATCAAAGTTTCCTTATTCCTTCCAATAAAAGGAGATAAGTTATGTGCTTTAATACCACCCTCAGCAAGCAGATAGACATTTCCTTTAAATCAGCCATTGCTGTTAGCTGCTGGACAGAACTATGTGCTACTTAGTTTCTCAGTATTCTCAGCCTTCACAATTCCGATTCATTTACTCAGAGCCACTATAAGATCTGGAGGCACTGCAAGCCCCTCAAAGGTTGTGGGGAAAATGTGCTTTTAAAAATTTTAAGATGTAAACCTATACCATCATTAACCATACACCTACAGTTATCATATACATTAATAATTCTGCAGAACTATTTTCAGCCCAGCAAGCTGAAGAAACATGAGGATACCTGGCAGCATAACAAAGGGACCAGAGATAACACATAAGAAGCAGGGAAAGTGAAAGGAAACAGGAGATAAGGGCAGAAGGAGTTCAGTGATGTGGGATGTAAATCCATTGGATTTACAGGGTTCATAAAACTGAACTCTGTTGTCCATAGAACTTGTTTGGGTAAGCCACGTTTTGGATGACAATAGCTTCAAATAAGGCAACATGTATAAGTCCTATAAAATGCACTCAACCACACTAGATCTATGCTAGCTATAACTGTGCTCCAAAGCTATTTTGATCAAAGCTCAAGAATTACTATCTTCAAAACTGGAAATCCTATTAGTGACTATTAGATAGTCACATCCTATAGTACAGCTAGAGTTGGGTGATGTTTGAGTCCAATCCCTTTAAAATCAGCATTTAGCCTTTTCATCCAGAGTGGGTGAGCTGAAATCCAAGATGGAGAGAGCTTCTCACACTAGGAAAGTCTGGATTCAGAGCTCACCTTTTAAGGTCTTGGCTTATGTAGTTTGTGAGCTAGTGTGGAGAGGACATAATATTATTTAAGACAAGAATCACTGAATGGTACTACTGTTCTTTTTCAGTAATGCTGAGAGGTTAGTTAAGATAGCGATAAAAAAATTCCTGTCTGAGTGTAAAAGCATTGACTTATATAGCAATTCATATGGGAGCCCAGAGGATTAAAGCCTGGGAACTGCCACACTGAAAAATAGACCTGAACCGATTTGAGTAAAAGAGCAATTCCTTTATCTAGCAACTCCATCACTTTCTGTCAGACAGTGTGTTAGGACTGTTTCCCCTTCACACTTCTGCAGGATGCTGTATCCCCTTCAGGCCCAAGGAACATTACTAGTAAGTTAGACTGATTCGAAGTCACGTTCGCTCTCTGAGTATACACACAGAAACTTCTGTCTCAGTCTTCTCCTTAAAAATACACCAATACTGTGGTTTATATAAGGCTGGGATTAAGAGAGTTGAATAAAACAGCAACAATCCATCAGAAAAAGAAATTAAGCCTCTTTGAGCATCTTAAGCAGAAAGGAAGTGGGTCACTCAATTATCTATATGTAAAATTAGGCATTTAACTTATTTCAGCTTATATCAAATTCTTTAAATCATTTGTGGTAATTCACCAATCATTCCAGTTAAATATATGAAGTAATGAGAACTAGACATCTAGAGACAGACATGCATCAAACACACATTGGTTAATAAACAGGTTTTGATTTAACAACAAAAGATGCATCAAACCTTTTAAGGGTAAATTCAAATTACCTGTGTTTTGAGGAGAAAGGAGTAAAACATAATACACTTTTGTTTTGCTCAGGCTTATGCAGGTAACAGGGAGAGAAGGATGGGCTCTGTGAGGAGAGCTGGGCTGTGCAGCCCCATCACATTCTTGTTACCATGTATTAAGGTGTAACAGAGAAACAGGAATGAAAAGTGGCAGGTATAAAAAGGTGCTCAACTTCAGTGTTAATGCTACAAAGGTGTTGTTAATAAAGGCCTAATATATGACCTTACCATATGTTTCCTTAAATTCAGATTAGCTTAGAAAGACCAAAGCCGGACTAATAGATACTACCTACAATGAAGTAAAGTATCAATTAAAACAAACCAATATTATTAACGTGTATAATTAATAACTACCTCAATAATTGATTTGGTCAAGCATTATTTATTCAGAAACAGGCCACTCTCAAAAATATTCACAAAGGAAAATACTTCATACTTAAATATCCCAAATTTACAGTTAACATTTGTTTTTAGCTTTTTATTACAAGAGTATTTTAGGAAATGTTTAATGAGGAAGCTGTCCTAACGACACAAGAGTTCTTTTGGATTCTGTTTTTTCTTTCATTCAAACATAACAGAGGCCATCTGCTGATGTTAGATGTGGATTGGCTTTGATCTTCACCAAAACACAGAAGTACCCCTTTCTACATTTCTTTCTAGTCCCACACCTCGTGGTCACAGTGACCAAAGTCCAGAGAGCCTCATGTGTCTGACCTAACTGCTTGGTAAGAAGGAGTATGGAGCACATGAGAGACAGCTCTCTGTAGATTCAGAGCATTCTCTAAAACCGCACAGTTTTTTAGTATGCCCCGTGAGGGTGGTGACGAGATTGTTCAAAAGGACATTTGTATTAAGCTTGGGTTGCCCCTTGCTTCAGCAATCTCCCTGATTGCTGCAGGATCTATCAGCTTTTCTTTCCATCACCTACTGTCCCCCACCACTTTCCCCAAGGTGACATATTAGCTTACTTCTGGGGTATTCTGCTGAGGAAACACAGCTGTAGCTAGAAATAGGAACAGAATACTTTGGCTGATATAAAAATCTCTGAAGTTTATGTGATGCTTGGCTCAAGCACTCACAGACTGCCAGATCGCTGCCAGGAAGGCATTTCCCCACAGGGCTGCCTGGCAGAAGTGCCCTGGCTGTGGGTCTCCCATGCTAGTGCTAGTCCCCTAGCCTTGCATCTGAGGCTCACCTGGAAACTTCACTTAGCAAGTTCCCTGCTACTGTGGTGTCCTGTGACACCAATAAAGCTTCTGAGGTCTCATGCCTTCTTCCTGTGACCACAGATCTTTTATCATGGGTTTAAGCTTGTTACAGGGTTTTAGAAGTGCTGCGCAGCCTCTGGGAGGAGCAGCAGCAGACGTCCCCTGGGCCCGCCTGGGCCCGCCTGAATTAACTGCCTGTTACACAATTGTCAATCTGACAGCCCAGTTGGTCCTTCTCATGCTCAGATTTCTAACCTGTAAATCATGAACCCGCCCTAGTTACAAGAAAAAAGAGAACTTTTTTTCTTTTTTGTTGTTGCTGGTTCTTATGTTTTTTCTTGGCAATACCTTCTATAGACCCATTCTCATTATTTTTCCTCCTGCACAGCAGTTCCCTTCAAGTCACAAGCAAAATCAAGCTTAAAAAAACCAACAACAAACACTCAAATAATTCATTCTATTTAAATAGATGGCTTAAAATACCTTATAAACCAATGTAAAGCAACCTTTTTAAAAGGAAAAGCTACATTTCATAACATTACACATATATCTTGCAGAAGCTCAGAAACTGAAGATGGAATCCCATCACATAAATTATTCATTCTCTGCCAAGGCAGTTCCCTGTAATGTAAGTTTTGAATAGTTGAAAAGTTAAAAAGGTTTTAAAGTTAGAAAAGTTTAGAAGTTAGAAAGGTTTTAAATACTTGTAAATGGGTGACAGAAATCAAGCTTTCCCTAGCTTCTCAGAAAGATAAACCATATGGATATTAAAGCACTATCCTAGTGTCCCTGTTTATGCTTCTTGTCTTGGGCTGTTTGCTTTTGCTAAGATATAGTCTTTACTCAGAATAAGATTATTTTTTGTTGCTTTTCTCATAACAACATAAATAAAATATTTGTATGGGATAGATTTACACTACCTTCTAAAAGGAGGGGTAGTTTAGACACAGAACCTGAATACAGGAGATGGAAAAAATACAAACTAGATTGCAGACTTTCCTATTTGTGATAAAAAACCACACATGATCGGTAGACCAGACATGCAGTTTCCTGTTTGTTTCATTTCAGAGAACAAAGAGGTTGACAAACAGTTGTATATATAATAACACTATGTTAGTCATCTTCTATCACTGAATGTTTCTAAGACGCATGACAATAAAATGGCAAAAATATTTAGCTTGTACATTTTAATAGTCAGCCTGAAGAAATGATAACGAATCGACATTTTCTTGCTACCTGCACCGATTGTATATATATCCATAACTTTTGCTCCATCTTTATAACATACATTTTGGCACTGCAAAGACCATTTGATTAATAAAATTCAAATATCTGTCCAGTGAAGAATAAAACTATATATTCACGCATCATGCAATGCAGTGGCCAAAGAAATTCAATTTGGATAGCACCATTACAAAAGATTAAATCACAGCATTGCTAGTGGTCTGTGAAATTTTGTATACTAAGAATGTTTCTGAAAAGTTTCTGAGTGTAGATTTTGAAACTGTGTTGTAATGAACTTATTTCTTTGGTTAAGAACTAACAGTCTAAGAATAAAGCACAAATCACTTTTATCTGGCAAATATCACTTAGGAGTGTATTCTTACACAGACCAAGTTAACCCCTATACATATACTACTGATAAACAAGGTACACTTCATGTACTATTCTTTCAGCAGAGGCCACGTCTGCTGCAGAGCAGCGTGGGCTGCATAAGGATTTCCTTTTTAGATGTGGAGAAGTTTCGGAAAATAATGTCCTTGAGGCGAATATTAATTTCAATTAGACAAAACCCCCCAGTTTTCAGGGCAAGGGAAAAAAATATAAATGATTCCATTCCTTAAAAACTTTGCAGCCGCACAGCTTTTTAACAGCTCATTATCCAGTGAGTGAGGAATCCTGAGCAATGTGTATCAGCTTCTACCTGATCTGTACCTCAGTGTCTAACTAAGGAGATGGTTTTTGGAAGAGTCTATGCAAAGGACAGAGTGAAAACTTGGACTTCTTCATGACTACTGTAGCCAAATATGCTAATCCCTCATTTTCCATGCAGGAAAACCAAGTTTGATCTACCTGTCTAGCTTGATCTATACAAGCTAGAATCAAAACCCTGCCTTGATACCCTATAAAACGTGAAAAATGAAGGATGAGAAAAGAGTTGGCAGTGTTGTACATTTCTTCCATTAAATATTTCACATTCTGGTGAAAATGAGGCTGCATGGCTGCCCTTCTGCCTCACTGCGCATTTGGTCAACACTGAGAAAAGTACAAGGCTCACCCTTTTCAAGCAGTAGAGCAGGGCACCACCTATTGTCTTCCTATAAACTTCATTCTTCTGCTCTAACCAGGAATTTAAACTTTTCCTCTACTCAGTTTATGCAGGATCTTTCCCCCCCCCCCCCCCCCCAACTCTACTGTTCCATTTAGAAGAGCAGCACAGAGACTATATGTCTGATATTAAGTAGGATTTAATGCCCTTCCCAGACTTGTTAGGTGACTGTTATCATGAAGGAGAATTTTATGTTTGCTGAAGAAAACTGTAGATTAGGTCAAATAGAGGGTTTGGTTTTAGATAATTTCAGTCATTACTTCTCAGCACCAGTGAGCATGCTCAAATACATTAAATAAATTTCCTTGACATCTCACTAGGGTAAAGAGGAGTCTCCATGCAAATGCAAAGGTTAAAACACATAAAAGATGTTTGATGCCTGTTAGAAAAGGCAGCAGGTCTCTTTTCTGGATTTTCCGTTTCAGACTATGTATAATTCAAATGTACTTCCCATATTCGCTTAGTTAAGACCAGAAGCTCTAGCAAAAGGAAACAGTGCCTTAGGAAGAGGCACTGTGCTACGTAATCAGTTTTCAGTTGAGACTTCATTACCATACTGAACTAGTTTCACACAGTAAGACAACCTTATGACCAAACAAGACAAAAGAAAATCCCTTGTGGGGATGTAGCACTGGATCAAGGGAACTTCTTTTGCCAGAAAAGACAGTTTCATCATGGCAGTTAGGGGTTTTCTGACTAGAAAGAAAATTGTATTGGACAAATAATTCTGCTAGGATTGCATACACCACATTGTTATGACAGGGACTTTAATTTATTTTGTACTATACTGTAGTGTAGCTCTTCATAACAAAAGATAATATTATGGGATATACTTATAGTACTGAAAGGAAATGACATCTTTACATGAAATGCTTTTCAAGGTAAATACATATTTTGATTCCACTTTGATAAACTAATGCTATATATTATCTTTTTATTTGAAAAAGTCTTTCAGTCCTTTGTCTTAAAATGCTAGATTTAAATAGATCCAGGCACAAAGACCCACAAAAATCTAAGTGATCCCAAGCTTTGTGACAGAATCCTTCTTCACAGCATTCCCATGGTAGAAGACAGACACATGTTGAGGGTTTATGATTTCAGACTGTTTCAGTCTTTCTTGCAAATTTTACTAAATAGTTAAGTTTCTAAAGCTTTTTTTTTTTTTTTTTTTTTTTTTTGAGGGGAGTGGGGGGCAAACACCATGCCCAATAGGGGAAACTTTCACTTTCTAATCATAACAGAAACACTAGCCTGCACCACAAAATAAATCCAACAGAAGAAAACATACATATTTTATTGTAGGTCCCATATTGTTTCTGTAGCTATATCACAACAATGAACTCTGTATTTCTCTCATCACAGCATATTATCGTGCTGGTCCTAGCTCTTGGAAAAAGGGAAATGCAGAACACACATGTGAAATAAAAGAAAACACATATGCTTTTGATTAAGCCAGTCTCAAGATGTTAATCCCAGACCTGAGTCAAAATGAGTATTGACACCATATGATAACTGTTCAGTTTAGGACTAGACCATAAATTGTAACATAGTGTTTTTCCTAGATAGCATGTCTTAATTTGGTTCCATCTTACTTCTGAGAGATATTGTCTCATCAACATTTATTCAGAGTTACATTCACTGCACCAGTAAGAAGTGCAGCTATTTTTTTAGCAGCCTGCTGTTGCCTTGGTTTATCCAATGCTAAGTGAGACCATTGTTCTCATTTGCTGAGAGTCAGTCAGTGAGCTACTTATGTCTCTTGCTATTAAATATTTGTTGGGCTACAAAAGAAGATGACTCTATAGACATCTTTCATTTGGGTGTTCAATTACGATGTGGAAGGTTTAAACATTTGACTTTTCCCTAGAAAAATTTTTGGTTTAAATTTATTTTGCCCTATCTAATTCTTCTACTTTATGATATCTGAAGAATGAAACATACGAGATTTTCATACCTTTTATTACCATATGGATATCCACCAACAGAAAATAAAAAATATTTACATTTATTATTGAAATTCTGAGAGTTTTTTATATTTCTTGTTCAGACTGTAAACTTGCTATATCACTACAACATTTCTTATATGCTTTTTGGGACATCTCACCCTCAGCCCATCTTTGAGCAAATTATAACAACTAATCTTCCTAAAATAGTTGTGAAACAATACATACATATATATCTCTTAAGAATGTATGTTGAAATAACTAATAGACATTCCTAATTAGAATGACAACATTTGCAAGAAATATCATTAAGCAATCCTCTATTATAGTCAAGAGAGAAAAAAAAAAATAGGACTACATAAGGTCTATTTTTCCCTATCTAGGTCCAGTTGAGTATGGTTGTCAAGAAACCAGGAATTACCAGGTTTACAGCATTTTTTGATGTTCCATAATTTGCTTTTATTACACATCAAAATAAAACAGACCTTTCACTATCAATTACAAATACAGGAAGATTAAGAGAAGTGGTTCACTTATTTTCTGGATCAAAGCTTGGACCTTGTGTCACCACATGTCAGGTAATTAACCCAAACCTGGGTCTTCTGGACTTCTCTGTTCCCCCTCTTCTTATTTCCAGCATAACTTTCACCAAAGTGAAGAACTTACCCCAAAGAGTTCTGTTTTCAAGTAACCAAGACTTTTGGACAGGGGAATGTTTAGTTTAAATACTTCTGACAGAATGGTTTAGTTTGGAAAGGAGCTCTGAAGTTCGTTCGGTCCAACTCCCTGCTCAAAGCAAGGCTAATTTACAGCAGCTTACTATATCATTGGTTTAAATATAGATGCTGATAACCTCTTTACAGACTTTTTCCGTATGTCTGATAATTGTGTACACCTCCTTGCAACTGTAATGATCAAAAATACCCTGGTGACTAACTAGATAATTTCAAGCCAGCACATATGTAATTATGTTTTTTATATCAGATATCTGTTTCATTTTATTCTCTAAAATGTGTCATCTAAAAGGAGACCATCCATAGGTTTTACACACAGAAACACACACCAGCTAACACTTTACAAAGACCATATATAGGTTAAGTGGTTTCCAGAAAAATCAAACTCTGTTTGTACCAATGAAAAATCAGTAGAAAATATGAAGAGAATATTTTTCAGGTAACACTATATCACAGGTTTCCCCACTGAATTTATTAGAATTATTGGTGGACGCCAACACTTTTCAGTTGCTCAGCAACTCTCCAACTGCTCCATCAGGGTACTGTAAGGAACAGTTTGTACTGTGTCCAAAGGTGTCTCTGTAAGAGAACACACGGGCCACAGTGCAATGTTGCAGACTTATCTTCTAGCACAGAGCTGGCCCAACTTTTGGTCAGTGCTTTACAATATTATTACTCCACAGTATTTATAAAGCATTAAAATAAATTCAGTCCTTCAAAATTTCACCATTTTTACTGGAAACATTCAGAATTTTAGTGAGGCATATGTATTTTTCCAAAAGATCCAAGCATGAACAGGGAACAACCACAAAACAAACTGCACTGCACAGACAGTTTATGAACAGTTTGCAAACGATAAAAGAAAATTCTTTATCTTATGCATTCAGTGAAATTAAGAAATAATAAATATATGTGCAGAAATAAAACTCTCCAAAGCAGGCCCTTTTATGTTATTTTTTGTCTAAAGACTAATTAACCATTTCTTTAATGCTATCTAAAGTGACTTTAACAAATGAGTATCAGCAGTTCAAACTGAATAGTCTGCCTGACAGCCTAGCTACTCAGACTTTGAGATTTAAACATGGCCTGCACATAATTAAAACAAAAAAAAAATTTAAAAGCTTCAACTACTAAAGTGTTGTCATTGTTGTTTTAAATGACAAATAAGTGGGATGGAATTCAAGACATTTAATTATCACATTAGTTAGCCAGATGGTTTATTTGAAATCCCAGCAGCTGAGTATCTGATTTTTGCTTTAAGTTGGGCTCAACGAGTCAGCAAAGGCAAAGGACAGCAAGAGTACGTGACTCTCTTCTGCTTGCTTTAACAAATAAAATTTTATCTGCTCATTCCCCTGAGCAATGTTTCAAAAAGAATTTATAGAAATAGTAGTAGACAAAGGAATATGAATGTTTCGCGACTCTTCAGATATCTTTGGTCACTTTACAGTCTTGTTACCTCTCTGACACAAACTTTCCACTAACTTTTTCAAATAAAGGGATTTAGAAGCAAACTTCCAATAAAATGGAAACTTTTTTCTAAACCTGAAAAATGGTTTAAATAGTCTGCACCACCTTTTTTCTTTTCCCGAATGTTTTGGCAGCAAATAAGATTCCTTGCTGGATGACTTCAGGGGTGGTGAGGAGGAGTCATGCATCAATAATCACAGAATAAGAACTGGTGGTATGACTTGGCTTAACTATGCTGTTTCAGCAGTTAGCTCTCTAGTGGCTTGTTCAAATGGTCTCAGCACATTCACAAGAGTTTCCATTAGTGTCTGTTCCAGACGTGAGAAGAATCCATCAATTTCATTTTCAAAATGTCATAGCATGTAATAACTGCCTTTGCTCAAACAGCTTCTCTTAATAAAGAAAGTTGAATTCTGTCTGGTAAGTGCATCCTGAATAAGTTTGTCTTGGGGAACAAGTCATTATTCTTGGAAGAGTTTCAGAAGTTTTTTGGCTTTCACAGGCTGCCTGAGCTATGGACAGATACCATCTGCTCTTATAAGAATATACATCTCTAGTGTATCATCGTACTCATGTATGAAGTATATAGACACAGAAGGGCAACATCTTTAATCCCATCCCCACTGTGAAAGTAAGTGGCAAAAATCTTGGTACTTGTTTTCTTTTAGTGGTTGAATTAGAGGAATTGAAACATTAACAGCAGAGTAATTCATTGCCTCTAGAATATTTCTCAGATGACCCTTTGAGAAAAGAAGTAGCACCTGATGTGCCCACTTAGGTGCAGTCCTTGACAGGGCTCTCCTCTAAAGTTGTAATACTGGTACATTATGTGGGAACAGTGTGTCTGGCAAACAAGGCAACCAAAGATACTTTACATACAACCATAAATACAGTAGCCTCTGTAAGGTGATATTTCCAAGTAGAGAAATATCACAATTTCTCTTTCCTTAGTGGAGAGGTGAGAAACCGAAACATTAAATGACTTGTTCAAAATTATATAGGTATCTGTGGCACGGAAGAGTCATGCCTTATTTCCCATGTTTCAGACCACATACCTTTTGGATATCTGTCCAAAGAAGTTAAAACCCTTGTTTTATGTATTGCTCTGATGTAGTAATTGGTGGAACTTCAAAAAAACCAAAACAACCAACCTCAAAAATTGAAATCCCAATGATTTTCAAAGAGACTAACATTTTTTAGTGATGAAATACAAGTACTTTGAGGTGTTGCCCAAGAGGATCAGCACATGGAAATATTAACACAAGCAAAACATTAACTAGGATTTCCAGTAAAGACAACACAGTCAATTCAGTTCTTGGTATCAAATAGCAACATCTGTACTACAGTAGGTGTATACTGCCCCTTTCACTTTTTTATTTCACACAGAATGCAGATTGCCAGTATGAGAGAATTTCTGGGTCAGGACATTAAAATCAAGCTAATGCACACCAAATGCATCATCTACGTATTTTTAGAATTCTGGGGTTGCCTGCATAGTAGAATAGTTGCTTTTTCCTAAGACTATTCTTGCAGAGGCTACGTATCATGGAGAACCGTAAACTATACTGTGTCCTTCTCTCTCTCAGCTTGTGGTCTTTCTGTTCAGTTGGCATACAGGTGTTCAGTTTTGCCTAGTCATGACAAAGTTTTTTGGATCACTATCACCCTTCAGGATTTTTTTTTTTCTAAATGACTGCACCATAGGCTGTCTGTATGTCCCCCACCCTCCCTGCCCAAATATCCCTGTAAAAGAAATATTGTCTAAAACCCACATGTGCATCACTTACTATGGCCATAGTTTGGGAATGACCAAAGTAATCTACATTACAACTATAGATTATTTGCAAAAAAAAAAAAAAAGCCCTATAAAGCTCTTGTCTATTCTTGCTTTGAGATCCTGAATACCAAAGAAGGTCAAAAATAATCCTGTCTGGCATCATTAGGTTTCCCTTTGTCAGTTAGGGGGGCCTAACTCCTGACTGCAGCACGGTTTGCAACTTTGCACCTCTCAACATATATGAACTATCATGTCTCTCTCTACCTCCATCATCCTTTAGCATACAAAATTATGCAGATTACTCCTAGCATGCAGATTATTCCTAGATAAAATCTATACCTGTTAAATTCGGAACATGCATCAATACATGATGTCACGAGTATCTCAGAAACAAACCATTAAAAATTAAGTTACGGAAATACACAACCCATAGAGAAACCTGAGGTCTGCACTATAGAAGGAGATGGAAAAAAAATCCAGTTCTGTTTAATATTTGAGACTGCTATAAATCATAGAGAATAGTTATTTAGGTTTTGGAAAATATTTTTGCATTGTGTTTTTGCTTCAGAATGGGTGGCTTCAAACATGCCACCCCAAGAACAGCTCAGTTTGTTGTCACCAGAGAGATGATCTCCAGTGTGCTTGAGAGAGACTTTGATTTGGGTGTCCCAAGAACAATGGGACACAGATTCTACTTGGGGGTCAGGGGAGACAGGCTCTTCTTCATTGAAGAATGTCACTCTATTATTGGAAAAAGACTTTTTAAATTCTGAAAAACAATGACCAAAGATAGGACTGCAAGTCTTGCCATAATACATAAACATACATTCACTTCACAAGACACAATTTACTAAATTCTGCCTTAAAATATACAGACAAAAAAAAAGTAGTGACCACACTTGTCTTGGAAAGGACAAAAGCAGAGATGAAATGTCTTGCCTATGATGATGTAACAGGTCAGTGACAGAAGTAGGACTATAAAATGCACCATCAGTTAAGTGAATCATGTACTACTCTTATAAACTATCATATTGCTTCTCTCAAATCTTACTTGAAAGAAAAACATTGGCTTAAAGCACATGCTGGTCTGCTTTGTCTCCAAATACATACTTCAAAGAAAAGTTGCAAATATTTTTTCCAAGGCTGCTAGTGGTCTATCTTTTAGAAGCGGAATAGCTACCAACAATATGTCATATGAAATAAGTGTTGGACTTACTTAATGGCAGATCACTGGACATTTATATGGGAAAAATACTCTCTCTAGTTTTGGAGACAGACTAGGGAGAGTGGGGGAAAAAAGAGGAACTCCGAGCTGTGAGCTCACAGCCCTTGCAGATAACTAAACGACTCAAAGTCATGGGGAAATCTTTCCCAGACCTTAACACAAAATGTAATAGATGAAAGAGTAAAGAAATCATATGACTGGGTGAAAGGGAGTCAGTTACAGTCATAAATGGTTTTTAATGTAACTTTTGTAGAAGTTTTGCTGGCTGTTATTTATTGACAAACAGGTTGATAACAAATTATGGAGCTATATTCTGTTTTAAAAATCAAATATTTTGTTATTTTCTCTGCAAAGCTTGAAGGGCATCCTGTATAAACTTGTTTACGTATTTGCAATTTATTGTTTCCCTACTGTTAAACCCATCTTTTCTGTGAAAACACTGTACCTTTGTGAGACTGTTAAAAGAGTGCAGCTAATCAGTCCTTTTTCTGGAAGGACTCTCTTAGATACAAATGAGGTATAAGGTCTGTGGCTTTCAAGTTCTACTGTCTAAATTGTTCTTCCGCAACAGCTGGAGAAAATGCTTTCAAGAGTTTTATGCTTCTTCCTGTGTGGTGATGCAGTTTTCCTCTAACGACTATTTCCCATCAATACCCACAGACACCTACCTTCTTAACCACAGGTTTAACGGTTACTTACCACTTCCACCTTTCCGAAAAAAAAGACTCGTTTGGAAGAAGGTTTACAAATATCTGCACACCAGGCTGTTGAAGGAGATAATATCTCAAAGAACTTAAAATTAGGTGTACAAGTCTTGTCTAAAGAATATAAACCAAAACAGTCCTGAATATGTGCTGGCAGCAGATGTGATCAAAATGATCGGTATATACTCTTTCCCATGTTCAGACTACAATGGTCTTTACTGAAAACTTCACAGCAAGAAAAAATAAGTGACCATGTTCCATGCAATAGAACTGTTATAAGATTAATAGTTAACACAGCAAAGTCTACTGTTCTGAATTATCCCACATTCTTTTGAATTACAAGAAACTTTCAAAAGCAAAGATTTCTTAAACACAGCAAAACACATGAAAACTCTGTTTTTTCCAAGAGTCACTATCTACTGAGAGACATATGCTGACTTTTCTAGGAAATTTAATGTTTGCTTCCTTTTCCAGAGGACTCTGGAGATCCACCCAATTGACTTCTCAAACTGAACGCTGCATTAACAAAAGTATATTTTAGCCTTATTAGGGTAAAACTTTCACCTATCCATTTATTTAAAATTGCAGTGAAATATTTAACTAATTGCTGTTTTTTAGATAGTAACTAAGGGTTATCATAGCAGCCCAGAAAATCAGTGTGATTTAATACTGACATATACTCTTAATTATTAAAAATACAGTATGCTTTCTCTCACATATCTAGTTTACTTATTTGTTATAAAGAAAAGAACAAGGAGAGCTGCAGCAGAAGAGTCTGTATATGACACAGTCTGATAACTATTCCTATAGACCTCTATTTCATGAAGCATGCCCAAATTTTATTTAGGGTAAAAGATGATTGCATGATTCAAAAATTCTAAACAGTCACCTGTTTTCAGGCCTGCCTCTAACAAATATTCAAACCAGTTTTCATACAGAATGATAAAGATTGCCCCCCCCCCCCAAAAAAAGAAGTGTTTTTATTTAAATCAAAACATGCAGACTGAGAGTGATGACAAAATATCACAGAAATGCCATTATAGCTTTATAAAATCAGTCAATCAATAGCTAATTCCAAAAAAGAATATAATATAAAGTCGTTGCTGATAACCTCATCTCATAAAAAGATTACTGACATCACTAAGAGAATGTTAAGTGGATAGTCTGTAAGGACTAAAGTTGAAAAGTGCTAAAGAAGTATTTACTGAGTAGTAAGGATACTGTCTACAGATTTTACTCAGTCAAATTAATCACACAGGGGAGTGAATTAAATTCAGATTAAAAAGAAATTCTTATTACCCAGAAAGGTAAGGTCTGGGGCATTCATAATCAAGACAGCAAAATGAACGATCAGGGTTTATAGAGAATGATCTGATCCATGAATCTACATCCAAATATCCCACTGTTCTGGCACTAAAAAACATGCTCAGCCCAGAACCTCAGCTACAGTTTGTGTGGTAGCCAGGTCCACTATCAAGATTGGTCTCTGTGGCTTTTACAGACTCAAAGGGGGAAAAGAGGACTTTAATAAGTTCATGTTTATTAGCATCACTTGATTATGGAATGTTTGTGGCATTGCTTAAATACAACAGTCAGCATGTCCTCCCCCTCCAACCAAAAACATTAAAAATGCATTAATAATAAGATTGATAACACTGTTATGTTTCTAATATTACTAAATGTGTTCATTCACTGGATTTTTTTTAATGTAAATGCTGCAAAACTTTTAAACTAATATATTTTAACAGAATGCAAAGTAGCAAATTCAGTTTGTCTGGCTAAAGCACGGATTCAAATTTATTAATTCTAGTTTTGTAAGAGGTTCTATATTACAGGAATACAGGGAACACAAAGAATGGAATTTATAAAGAAAGAGAACAAGAACAAAAGTTAGGTGAACAGTTCAAATCTAAGAGGAAATTCACAATTAATTTAATTCTTGGAAAGCTTTTTATACTGTAAGAATGGAACCATTTGGGCTTGCTTGGCTGCTACAGCAGCTGACAAATGTGTGTTGGATTCAGATTTGGGAGAGTTTGCAAGAGAGAAAGGACTAAAGAACTTGCTGTAGGAGGAAAAAAAGAAAAGTATCCAGAATCTCACAAAAAGATGCAAAGACAATAACATAAGTAGGTGACTGACTATTTTTATTTCATAGAATCATAGAATGGTTTGGGTTGGAAGGGACCTTAAAGCTCATCTGCCATGGGCAGGGACACCTTCCACTAGCCCAGGTTGCTCAAAGCCCCGTCCAACCTGGCCTTGAACACTGCCAGGGAGGGGGCAGCCACAGCTGCTCTGGGAAACCTGTGCCAGTGTCTCACCACCCTCTACTTATTTAGGAGGGTATCTCAAAGAAAAAATCCGAAATCCCAGGTTTGTATTTTTCACTAGAATTTTTATCACGCAAAAATCTGGTTATCAGCAATGTTTTTATAGCATTTAGTGAAAATAGCTTTACTTCTACTTCCAATGCATAATTATAATTTTTTTAGTAAGATGTCAAGATTGTTCAGCTACTGAAATGCTTGTGTTAAAACATCAGACAAGTTCATCCTATGGTTTGTTTTCTTCTCACTTTTCTAATTCATAAATCATCTCATTTATTGTTTTTATGCAAGAAATTCAAATGAGATGTTTAGTAGAACTAATATAGAATTTTTCTATTGCAAAAATCTGATTTTCTGCATTTACTATTCTCAAAAAAGCAGTCACTTATTTAATATTGGCCAGTTTTATACTTTTACATTTATTTAAGATATGGATATGACCTAAATTCAATTTAGATTTTTAATTTAGACATTAAGAACTTATTTAAATATTTTGTTTTAATTAGAAATTTTATTTTATCATCTTTTTGATGAGAATTAGATGAAAATAAGAACATTTGCCAGTTTTAAAAGACTGTAAAGACTATAAAGACTATTTTTCTTTCAAAAATCTTAAAATTACCGTATTTTAACTAGACTGTGCTTGCAAGTAGACTTGTCAAGAAACAGCCATTTTATACATTGTAGTTTCATTTTTAAAACAATGAATCCATAAACCACTAAAATTAGAAATAACTTGTCTTTTTGTTGTAGAAACCATACAGTTGTAACAGAACGAGAATCAGGCTTCAACACCCACAATCAACAGTTTAAGTAAATATATGTCCTTATCAGACCATAAGTATTTGATTGCTTATTTTTATACATTGCTAAGAGATTGTTTGGAAATGTCTCATACAAAGATATGCATATATTTGTCAGTGCGAACACTAAACACCAGCTTGTTAGCTATCACACTTTCTTTCTTTCTTTCCCTCCATGAGCAAATGTGCACAGAAACAAATGCACCCTTTCCTCTCTCCAGCTCGCCAGTGATATGCCACGATGCACTTTGTCAGAGTGGAGAATCTAGCTTTCATTCTGCATTTCCAGACATTGTGTAAACTCATTTTTGTAATATTAAGATAGAGTTTAGGTTTTGTAAACAATATTAATACAAAAACATTAAGATGATAAGAATGTAAATCAACCTTTCCTCCTTTCTGTGCCAGCAACTGCAATAAGATGAGGAGCTTTCACTGACACTCCTTTCAGGCCTCATTCACTGCTCCCATGCACTGTGTTATCCACAAATTATTCCTACTTTCATGAGTAACAATAGCACCAGCTGATAATATGTCAAACCAATGGAGACTTATTTATACTTAGGGGTATCTTAAAGTCTTAACTGGTGGGTTTTTTGGTTTTGGATTGAGAAAGTGGGGTGGAGAGAAGGCTAGATTTTACTGTTCACACGTTTGCCTTTGTTACAGATGATGGAGCATTAACAGAGACTGAGATTCACATATTTTCTGAAAATAAAAAAATTAGCATACCTAATCCAAGGAGACAACACAATAACTTGAAGAGCATCTATTCACACAGAAAACTGAGTAAAAATAATCTGTCTATACTATAGATATTCTATGCTCCATCTGTATCAGGTCTTTAGATGGCTGATACACTGACTCCTGTTGCACTTCTCCAATATCTCATGGCAGAGAGAAAACTTTACTGTTTTTCTCTCAGCTGTCTCACCAAAACAGCCTGCAGACAGCTCCATATCATAAACACTGCTAGAAGATGCCCAGCAACACCACTGCAGTTTTAATGTGACTTGTTCAAATGGTACTAGAAGGAACATCCATAAACATGCTGTGCAGCTGCCCAAGGTACAGGTGATAATATATCTCATAACCCTAATCTTCACTAGGATATAAATGTGACAAATTACAAAATAACTTGCCATTAAGCTTCCTTGGAATACCTAATTTACAGTTGAAGAATTTGGTCATTCCCACTGGCAGCTGCTATTTTCAGCCTTCACTGTATGAATCAAGTCAAGACTGAAATGTCTCATGTTACTGCCTGCCACCACAAGGACTCAAATCCAGAGGCACAAAATTCCTAATAAGGAGCGTCACAAGAGTTTCTGCTATTCTATTGTATATTTTACATTAAATTCTCTACCTCACTTAATTTATTCATCTTTGGTGAGACAAGAGGTCGCTGGTAACATTTCACTAATTCTCACTGGTGACCAGGTTGACATATACAGCTGGCAAAACACACAGCTGCTTTTTTTTTCCTTCCCTTTTTTCTTTCCTTTCCCCCTCTTTTAAACATAAACCAAAAAATATTACCTTTGTATTACAAAAGCAATCCCTTTCCTGCAAACTCTAGAGCTGCCTTCCATTAGTCTTTTTCACCGCACTTTTAAAGCCACTTCAACATTAAGGAGTTCCATAACTGCATGGCAACTGGCTGGCTGCCAACCAGCTGTAAAACGAACGCCCCTTGTATTGACATTAGAGGTTCCTTGATCATATTCAATAAAGCACCTTTGATGTTAGCATTGTTGGCTAATATCATCTTACAGGGTCCTGAGGGAGAACTTATCGAGTCTGTAAGACAGATCATAAAGCCAGAAAGGACCCTCTAGTGTTAGAATAAAACAAAGTTTGTGTCTCATGAGGTAAGAATAGTATTAATAGGTGAGAAAATGTCAAAATACACGCATCATCTATGATTCACCATTTTTTGTGTAACATTTGGTGAACCACAGATCCCACCTTGTCTAACAAATACGAAGTTGTTTTCTCTTGTTAGCCAGCTTTAACAGAGAAGTCCCCATGGGACACTAAACAGCCAGCCATGCTTGGGTGCCTTTCTGTCGTTCCATATTCTCCTGACTGTCACCCCATATCCTCCTGACCTTCCTTTGCTATAGCCAGGCATCTGCCTCTTTCTTCCCCTTTCTGGCATGCTCTCAGAGCAAAGTTTGTCACCTTGCCCACAATGTAGGACTTCAGCACTTGGCAGGCACAAACTTCTAGAGCTCTAGCACTGTGGGCTGTCTAGTTTAGCAACGCCTCTTTAAGTACGTGAAATTGTAAAAGCAGAGATACTGACAAGGCGCCCAAAGGTTTCTGAAACAAAAGGGACAATGTCCTAGGAAAAAAAGAAAAAAGATGTAATACACAGTGCCTTGTTTCAGCAACCTCAGTGCTGGGGAACAACCTCTGGAAGAGTAGAAATCTTTCCACATCCTCTACTGAAATATGGAAGGTATTCTAGGTTTTGGTGGTGATGGTTTTGGCTTTTTCTCCTGCTTGCTTCATTAGCTTGTGTGCCCAGCCCTGCAGTGGGACAACTCAGTGAAGTCATCATCTTTTCCTCTGATCTTCAGCTTTCTGTTCTGCTGTGGGAAATCCTCCAAGGGTACAGGCTTCTTTTGTTCTCTTTTTCAGTTATTGCAAAATTTCACCTTTCCCAGCCCTGTAAACCGGGAACAGCATCTGGCTAAATGTTATGACCTGGAAGATCCCTTCCAGAACTGAAAAAAACAACTTCCCTAACATACTAGTCATCTCATTTTAGTCTGGGCCAGGTGCATTTCTAAGCAGGTAAACTGACCCTACTGGAGCAAGCTGAAGTGTTGTGGTACCAGGCCTGCCTCTAGCATTGGCTATCAACAGATGCTAGTGAAGTGTGTAAGTATCAGGCAGTCACATAATGATAGTTTTTCTGTTCTATTCTTCTAGCTTGCAATAACCAGAGGTTTATTAGCTCACAGATATCTAAAAACTTCTCTTCCCTCCTTTTTTAATAATAGAGGGAAAAAGCAGAAAAAAGCTATCACAGATCACTTACATGATAAAATAAGATATTCTGTTTCATTTTTGTGAAACTGCATGGACACAGATGGAGATCATCTTCATCATCTATTAAATGCTGGATTTTGCCCTCATATTGGCCTGGCTTATTCAGCAAAGCATATTTATTCTATGTCATTACACCTAGCCCCATATGAAGTGGCTGACATTATTCTAATCCTTGGGCCAGTTCCTCCCTCTTTCTCCTCTCTGTCTCTCTAGCTCAAGGACTGCTGCCTCTTTGCTCACACCACCCATCCACATTCAGTGATATTTTTGCCTTAGGCTCAGGACCTCATGCACATGCAGGTCTGCTGTACCTTTCACACCAGGAGCACTGATGACACAATGCTCTCCACTTCTGAACACCAGTGAGATAAACCCTCTGAAGTCTAAACTTCAGACCTCCAAGCTCTGAAATACAACTCACTGTCTTGTGTCACAGTCAAAGACACTAGAAATGGACTTTCAATAATCACAGTACTAAGAATATTAAGAACACAATATTAATAATATCTATAATCATAAATAATTCCTTATAAATCTGAACACTGGGAGGAACACCTGTATGTTTATTTACCAGCTTCTTAGATGAGACATTTAGCCTAATTGGTTTGATGCCATAAACCAGTTATGTTAAACTAAATAACAGATGTATACACTTCCTTCAGACATGAACTCTTCCGATTATGACATTTCAACAAAACAACATCCAAACACTGTCTCATGAAATAATCTTGGCAGTGAGAAATTTCTCAGGGCTGTAGCCTCTAAAAGAAGCAGTATCTCTCACTCCTGCACTTTTGTATAATTTTGCTCCTTTCCAGCTACATTCTTCAGGTGAACAGGTTTTTGCAATTTATTTTACATTCACTTCAATAAGATTTTCTTAAATGTCATGTTTTCTTTGAAATAGAAAACTGCAGAATAACATAATCAGAATAAACTATGACCATACTGCAATAAAAAATATTTTTAGCAGAAAAAATCCCATAAATGAGTAAAATTTCTAATTTGTGAAATAACTGATAAGCTACTCATCTCCACAAAGAAGTTAAAAGTGTAAGATCACCTAAACATTTTATACCATGGCTATGACAGTTGCTTTTAACAGTGTGCATTCATTAAATCATTAAAAGCTGTCGGTGCTTATTAAAATGAATCTGTATTGTTTTAAACAAATAAGAAACTGCCTGAGATATAAAGGCAAGTTTCTTTAGAAGAATAGGAAAGGAGACATTAAGAGTAGCCAGCAAATTATATAGGAAAAAAAAAAAAAAAGTGTTATTTCAACTCCAGAAATTAATTGTAACTACTCCTTCCAAATATTCAGTTTAGATGTGACTACTTGAAATAAATTAATCCAGCTGAATGTTTTCAATAACTCACTTGTGTGTTGTTTTTTAAAAATTAATCTTCCTAAACTGCATCCATGTCCCCTTTACAATCAGTTGCACGAAAGATAGTACAAGCTTTATAAGCACAAATGGTTATGGAAGGTAAGTTCAAAGACACATGTGTAAGTATTCAAGGAAAGTATTCAGGTTCAGTCAAAAATATTTGCAACTTGAGTACTTACCCACTTGAAGAACAGAAGCCTTATCACATAGATTACCTGATCATCCTAATTCCAACAGTACACACCACTTGCTTGCACGGAATACCTGATGGTTAATTCAGACAGACAAGATATTGCTCTCAAACAACACTAATTCTCCTCACATAATCAATATATTTTGGTAAGCAATTTTCTGAGCATTGGAAAACGCTTTCGGTAGGCAGAATAACAGAAGAAGGGAGAGAGGATTGTAGTTGAGCTGTAGTGGGAAAAAAGGGATAAAGAACAGGAGCCCCTGGAATTGTCATTTTCACTATATTTAAGAAGGGGTACAGAGGCATAAAAAGGGGAAAACCCCACGACAGTATCAAATTGCTGGGACCTGAAATAGTCATTAATTATTTCAACTATAAAAAAAAATTCACATGTACAAAATAATTATAGCTTTAATGGTTGGTCCCCTCTCTAAATGAAATCAAGGGTAATTAAATTGTGTGGCTTAAAGAATATTGATTACTGCTTCTAATTGTGAAAGCTCATTAGAGATCCAAGTGAACAGATGAAACGTCCAAAGAACCCAAAGAAAGGTATTTGCAAAGACAGCCAGTTTCCAGGTGATACTTCTGATCCTGATACTTCTAAATAACTTAATAGATTTGAGTTGAGCCAAAATGGAGCAACAAGTGTGCTTTCAATGGGATGAATAAAAGTAGATCTTTTACAAGTGCTTTAAAAATTTCC
This sequence comes from Athene noctua, assembly GCF_965140245.1. NCBI lineage: Eukaryota > Metazoa > Chordata > Aves > Strigiformes > Strigidae > Athene > Athene noctua. The sequence goes on from NC_134041.1 coordinate 25,241,372, forward strand.
TGGATATTTCCCATTTCTAAATCTGATCTGTAGTATATACTGAGTTAATATTTTAATCATTTTGGCTTTACATATCTGAGCTCCACTGCTGCTAAAACAGAAAGAAAACAAAAATATCCTCCCCATGTTAGATAGGATTTGGATAAAGGGTCTTTCATTACAGGTATTACAAGTTGAGGATAAGGTGCCTATTTTCATTTTCCTATTAAAGTCTTTACAATTTACAACTTTTTCTTTCATTTTCTTTCAATAATGCTATAAAATCAAAAGGGCACTAGTGATTTTGCACATTGCTTTTGTCTGACAAATATTATTTCACAAAAAATAAATGGTATTTATTTGAAAACTGGATGTATAAGAGAAAATTTTAACTAGAAAGTTTTGCAATATAGACATTAGTTCTTCACACTTTTGTGAACCAGTGAAATTCTTTTTTATAGTTGCAAGTTAATTTGACAGTCACGTTTATGCTTACAAATTAAATATTAAGTACTAAATTAAATATTAAATACTAAATAATTATATTAATGGAATGTAAAAAGGTATTCATTAATATAACTACATTAAAGGTAAGGATTCTTTCTTCCATGCAAGATAACTTTTTGGTTCACATAATAAAAAACTGAAGCCAAACAACCTGGGTTTTATTTTCAAACATACCATATGTTTTTCTAAAATAACAAATTTAACCTTCAGAGATGTGTATGGCATAAAAGAGGCAGTCAACTGGTAGTTTACTTTGCTTTTTATAGCCACATTACTTTTATTTTCACTGAACAAGGCCATACATGCTATTTTAAAGTCTGATGACTCTGGCCTTTTTAGAGTAAGCCCTCAGCCCCTCCCTGCCTCGTCCCCAAATCCTCAGACTGTCCTGTCACTTGAACAAAGTATTGCTTTTTCTGCATAAGCATCTCTCTCCTAAGTCAACAACTATATACTGCTCCAAGCACCGCAGTCCAGCCTATACGCTGGTGAATGTAGCTTGTCATTTCCTGTCACAGGATACCCTTCTAAATTGCCCTTTTCTTTTTAAGAGTTCAGCAAATCATGTTTCAAGAAATGACCATTTGTATTTCCTTTTTGATTTAACATGTTAAAAATAAACAGCAGCCATCCTTCTTGTTAAATCCAGAGCCAGACGAGGATACCGTAGATCAAAAATAAACATCACATTTCTTCTCCCAGCTATAACAACCTTGATTTTTGAAATTTGAAGTTACAAAAGAAAGTAATCTTTAGGTTGGATATTTTTAAAGATATATAGGAAAATAGAGAAGGGATTTTAAAAAATTGCAGTGAATTATTTCCTCTGCTTTTAATATTTTATGTTGGAGCATGCATTCTTGATTGACAAAAAACAAACTTCCACAAGAATGCTTAATATACCTCATGTAAGCTTTAGTAATCTGAAAGGTGTTGAGAGTAAAAGCGGTTAAAGATACAGGCTTTCACACTAAGATGTTTTGACTCACAGTTCACAAGGTTTTTGACTCAGATGAGGAATTGCCACATATGCTGTACAGTTTTCACAATTCTCATCTCAGAGGAAAAGTTACAGCCTCAAATTCCATGCAATGAAATTGAGAATGGAACTCTGAAAAATTAGTCTCTCAGTTCAGTGGCCAAGCGATAACAGATTTAGGTCAAATTATAATAAAATACTTTATTTGATTTGCAAATTAACTAACCTTTTAAAAGCTTCATTTTGATTATGGACAATTTCAAACTATAAATGTCTTTTTAAGCCAAAAGTCTAAAAAAAATTTATTTTTCCAAAAAGGTAATTGTTTTCTTACAGCAAATCAGCTATTCTTTCAACTTTTCCTTGACAGTGGAGTCAGAATACCTCCTGATCCATCTTATTACCAATTCACAGGTCACTAACAATGCCAGCTTGCTGGAAGACAGCTGGCTAGTGTGCTACCTGCCTGTGCAGACTCAACTGCAGGGGAGCTGACTGCATTTGCCAGGATATGGGCTTGCCCGTGCCACATGGGCCAGTGTGCAAAAACTGATTTAGGACACGGTCTCGCAGTAAAGACATCTTATACAATCCTAAAATCCTTCGCATGGCAAATTGAGGACTTCAGTGCAACTTCTCTATTGCTACAACTCTGGTCATGCAAATATGCCAACACATGTTTAGTCTCATATGTGAGCAAACCTTAAGTTAAGCACATGTAGATTCTGTTTCACTGATTTCCATACACAGTTAATTTTATGTCTGTTAAGATAATTTTAGAAATATCTAAGGTTTAAATTAAAGGTCATTAGTAATCATCCACCAAAAATTACAGCTTTAAAATATTATGTTCTGAGGATTAAAATGAAAGCACAAAGTGTTCAAAGTTCTCCCATTTCTTACTTCTAACCAATTCTGCAAAATAGTAATATTCAAAAGTCTTTTTTTGGTCTACTAGGATCCCTAATTTCTGAACATTATTTTTTATACCTGTTTTATATTGACCCTTCACTACACTGGAGACAAATATAGTGGGGGGACTAAACAAATGGTCATTATTTCTTCTCTAAATCATAAGGTAAAATATTGGGTCTGCATATCTTCTTCTGTACTCTTGATTCCCTTTTTGCTGGTTTGGGCAATAAAAGTTCAAAATTCCCCTACAATCTACTTCAGCATAACAGAATCAATGTGAAAAGTAAATTATCTCACGTCAATACAAAAATATGCATACAATTTAAAACAGGGTTGTTCTGCACAGTCCCTACCTTACATCATTAGGTTAGTCTAACTTTCACAGTTAAGCCTGCTTTAGTGTTTGGTCAGTTTCTGACATCCTCTAACAAGGTCTGCCATCACAAGACTGAACTTACTTTTCTTAAATTTGTTGAAGGTTATTGAACATTACTCTGAGTGTGGGAGATTCCCTGTTTTAGAGAAACACACAATTTTTGAAAAGTAAGCAAAATCATGTCTTTGCCACATGTTGTTTAAGGTTAAGGAAATCCATGTATCACCTAAAATCAGACCATGACTATGGCTGTGTTTTCCACCTTTATTGGATCTGTCTAGGTCTCACACATGACAGATCTTCATTATTAATGAACACTCTGGTTTTATCCCCTTTCTTGTATAAGAGGGGCTCATGAACTTGAAGAGACTGCTTTTCTTCTCTGAGGTAACCAAGGTCATTATTAACACACTCAAGGGAGTAATGCAGTGCCCTGTGTACTTACTGCTTTCGCTTACGTTTGGTGGTGTTGAGATTTCAGTAAAAGCATTATTGCTGCAACAGTAAACTCAGCATAGAAAAACGTGATCATTGGTATTTCTTTTCATTACAGAGTGAAAGAAAAGCTTTAGGGTAAAATATAGCTTTTCCATTAAGCTCCTTTTCCAACTATACTAAAACGATGCTATAAAAACTACAGTGGCTTTTGCTAATTCAGTGGCTGTTAATTTACAATCAGATCAAAAGGTAAGATTAGGTGTTTGAACTTTCTCTTTCCCCACTGCTGTATTTTAACTAATTCCATCAAATCAAATGTCAACCTTACTTTCTTTAAACAAAACTCATAACTTGATAAAAGTTGAGTAGTTTTCTATTTGGATCCAAAGTACAATGAGGTCAGTAAAAATACAGTCATTAAGTTTAAACAGGCTCTGGCTCAGGCATTTGTATGGTCCTAACTGGACAACCAAGATAGATGGATGTCCTTTACAAAGCTAGGAGCATTTTACATCAGTTTTTGACATTTATCATGCTAATATACAGACATCAATGACCTGAAATTCAAACAAGAGACATTACAGTGTTTCACTGAAGGGACTAATAACTACTGAAATTCTTAACTGATTTGATGAGGACCCTGCATTTTTAAAATTCAGGACACCTAAACAGATGAAAATCCTGTTGTAATACATATGGATGAATATGGACTTACACTCAGAATTGCAGAGACATTAATAGATGCCTTGTATTTCACCTTTATCTGTAACTGCACAACACCCAAATATTCTTCCAGTTATTTATGCCCTTCCCTGTTCGTCTCCTTGCATGTTCTCAGATTTTCCTTTACACCAGAAATCAAGCATTAATTCCAATAGAGGTTAATAAGTGAAAAGTCATAACTTCGGTTTTTTGAAAATTAATGCCAAACAAAATCAATTTGTAATACAGTTGATTTTTAAATATTCGAAGATCTAGCTTTGATTCTGAGAATATTTTAGCTTGAATTTTGAATTTCTTCAAGTGAGAATTTTGTAAGAATATTTTAGTCAAATAAAAAACCTGAGGCAGTCCTTAATTTTAGATCATGAAAAATGTCTTTGACTTTAATAAAATCCCAAATGTAATTAAGACAATTACTGTGTATTACACATCCTAAACTGTTTGTCACAAAGTTTCATCCTAGTACTGCATGTGTGCATAAGACACTTACCTGCGTTGGCATTACTGTTGGTTATTTTTCTTTGCTCATGCATGCAAGTACATAATTGGTATTTAAAAATCAGCACAATCTTTAGTCATAAACACGTAATGTTTACCACACTTCTTTTAAATCCAGAGAAGCTGTCAATGCAATGTTAGTGAATGCCTTCTGGAGAGGCTAAAATAGTTTCTGAAATTATGTAATGTGCATTAATGGGTTTCACTGTGATTGGTATAAGATGGCTACAGAAGCCAGCTAGAGTGAGCAGAAGTTTGGATTACAACAACTAGCAGCATTTGCATAGACTAATTCACTTGCTGCTGGCCACATACTAGTAAAAATCACTAACATGGTATCTAGACTTTCAAATCCATAGTGCTTCTGTGTAATCCCTCTTGCACTGCAGCAGTGTTCAAAATAAATAAATAAATAGTTCACCGTGCGTAATGCTAGTCAGATGAAAAAGGATGCAAAGGAGTGGGAGGGCAGAATCAAAAATCTTTAGACTTCTGGAAGTTACATCTAATTTGCAAAATGAACTTTTTATTTCAATTGTGATTTTAGATTATTGTTAAGGTAAAAACCAAGTTGCCAGTGTGCTCCTCTTCGAAGAGGTCCCAGAAAGCACATAAACACTTGCTCAAAAGCCTTCACTCACTATTGTCTAGATTTCCCTTTCCCGTCACATTCATTTTGTTCCTCCATTTTTCCAACCTCACACTTTTCCTCTATTACAGCTGTAAACCCTCAATGTCCTGACACTTTCTTGCTAGTCATCACCCTTTTCTATTGAGAGGTTTCTCATTACCTCTAAGGCTCACTCTTTGCACAGACAGTTTCTGTGCCATCCCCCTCCACCCCAGTGCCAGTCAACTGTGCTAAATCCAGACATTCCAGATGCCACAGATACTTGTCCATTACGTTATCTCCCTTCAGCCCATCTGCTAAAATCAAATTTGCTGGACTGGGGACTAAACAAATGCTTCCCCTTCTCTGGCCTCTGGTAGCACTAAGCCAGCTTAGGGTCAGTAATAACAGCAGAACTTTGAACTCAGGACTTCTGCTTTTGCCTGAAGATGACCAACTCAACAAATTAAAAAGGAATAAATGAGCTCTCCTGACATATTATATACTGTTACATTATTGAAAAAAGTTTGAAAAAACTCATCTTTGCACTATTGTAGAACCTAAAAGGCCTAATGTTCAAGCTGTAGAATGGAATCAGAACTTGTTAACAAATAAATAGTAGCAATAAGTATTTATCAATGCAGTTACATTTGTAGTCCTCAATAACCACACTGCTATTTTGTATACACATGAGCTGCATACCATCTGCTGATGTTTATTTTAATTCACTAGGAAAGGACTGTGTTTAAGTTGGAATTTAAGTGACAGAATCAGAACAAAAGGAAAAGGGCAGCAGAATAAAATGAATAAATTCCAAATATGACTTGTAAAGGCAGACAATATAAAAGCTATAATCTTAGTTTAATCCCCACACTTTTTAAACATAGTAATTACTAGACATCTGCTGGTAACACAGCCTTGCTATTGGATAACCTTAATTACCCTGTAATATTTCCTGACACTCCCCAAAATATGCCCTATGGATAATAATTCATTCACAGTTCAGCCCCATTATTAGCTACTAATTCAAACAATCAAGACAAAGACAACGAACAGATGACCTTGAACAATTACCCACTCACTGAACAGAATTTATTTCATGCTTTTCAAATACTTTACTGCTTTCCTGGCTTCATGAGCAGCACTCAGAAATTGACAAAACACAAGCAAGAAAAGAGCTGCAGAATAAAGAGATTTGCTGGGGTACCCCAGCTCCCTTAAACATCATTTCCTTGCATTAACAACATAATGGCTACAGCAATATATTTCATTTTCTAAGATTAAATAGGAACTTAGACAGACTAGGTGCAAAACCCGAAACAATTGTTTTATTAGTCTGGATTTGTAAGATGTTTAATTATCTGCAAGACAAGTATTAGGAAACTTGGAATTAAAAAAAAAAAAAAAAAATTAAATGCATATAGGTAAAATAAATGGAATTCGTGCAACTGTTGCAGAAACAGATACAGTATCACTAACTTCAGTGCTGAAGCAGACGGCTGAAAATATCTGAGGCTTCTCTGTGGGCTGCTCAGGAAATATTCAAGCCATAGATCACACTTTGTCCTCATCTGAGCTCCCATAACATGATGCCCTTCTTTCTGATTACGTAGGTAAAATCAAGTGCATAAGATGGACCATTATGGCCAAGTAAACCTTATCTCTACTACTTTGGATGATTACTTGTCTTGCTGATTTTGTGAAATAATTGTCCTAGTGAACATGAAAGGGGATATGTCTTTCAGAATTATTATTATCATAATCAGTTTTCAGAAATTTTGTCTTCAGATTCAGATAAGGAGAACGTACACCAAGGAGTGTAAATGGTTGGGTTTTTTTCTCTGTACCTCAGTTCGTTCTGTCTTTGAGGGTATAGGAGGTCCCTTGCAGTACATCTGAAAGTCAAAACATTCAGGTTCAGTTGGAAATAGGACTAGAACTACTGAACTGGTAAGAAAATAAGTTGAAGTGAAATATAGGAAAAAAAGAAAATGAAAATGAAAAGTCAAAGTGAAAAGTCAAAATGAAAGAATTGTTTTCAGAGGTGGTTCTGAGAATGACCATATCATTGTAGGAATACAGCTGAATTTCTTAAACACCTGTAAAAGTGAATGGCAGAAAGAAGATATTATAAATAAAATAAAAGCATAGAAAGACAGATGCTACAAAATGCCAAAATCAGAACTATGCTAAAAACAACTTCTAAACATTATTTATTTAAATGCACTAATCACAATGTCTTTAAAGATGAGATTATTTTAATGTAAAGTTCCAAAGACGGAACAACCTTGTGAAGTTTAGGGCAGGACAGTTAGTTCTAGTTCCAAAAAATCTGAAAGCCACAGGTAAAAGGACAGCTATAGTTCTCCTTGATCTTAAAAGGAATGCAGTCTGCAAATATAAAGCACTGCAGGAAAGGTGGAGTGGAAAAAGTTTTTCTTCTCCAGTGGAAAGCAAGAGACTGTAATATCTTCAAAGAAAATTATTTGTGTCAACATGGCTTCATACTTGAGGTTTCTTGTTGAAGCTATGCTCTCTGAGTATGCTTTGCTTATCAAGAGTGCCTAATAAAATGTCTAAGATTTAAAAGATCACCTCCCAGAAATGAAGTATATGTGATGAAATTTCTCTTCTAGTTCCAAGCAGATTTTTTTCCAACCTTTCCACTACTAGTCTGAATGTCTTCGTCAAGAATGGCTGTCCTGGGTTCAGCTGAGATAGGGTTAATTTTCAGAAGAAGCTGGGAGGGGACACATCCAGGATATATGACTTGAACTAGCCGAGGGGGCATTTGATACCATGCTCAGCATATAAACTGGAGGAGCTGGCTGGGGGAGGCAGGATCGTGGCTCAGGAGCGGGCTGAGCATCAGATTCCAGGTGGTGAGCAGTTGTGTTGTGCATCACTCGCTCTATTTTTTTGGTATTATTGTTAGTATTACTGCTTCTCTCCTTATAGTTGTCCTATTGAAATGTACTTATCTCAGCCTACGAAGTTCTACCTTTCTCTTCTTGTTCTCCTCCCTATCCCACCACAGGGGAGAGGAGTGAGTGAGTGGCCGTATGGTGCTTAGTTGCTAAATCATGGCCTAAATCATGACAATGATACTGAAGTATTATCACTTGCTCCCTATAATGTACTTTTCTAGTGTAGTAACTGTAAGAGTGACTCCTTCATAAAATCCTCACTTCAAGATTGGACATCTTTCCAAAAGACAGTTTTGGAAGCAATTTCACTAGCAATATACTGTATCAAATTTGGTATGGTCTCTTCTGGCCTCAAAATTTATTAATTACATCAACATTCCTACTTAATTCCTTTTCTTTTGGTCATTACATGATCCACAGCCCTACATTTGGGATTTTCATTAGGAAGTACATTTTTTTTATATCTAGAACTTCTCTAGAAATGGACGATTTACATTTCCTTTCACAGATCAAGAGTAGCCTCTCAGGTCATAATGAAGCATCTAGGGAACAAATATGTTATCAAGACTTTGTAAGAAGAGTGTGCTCTGTTTATGTTTCAAAAATCACTCATGTAATGGATTGTCAACATAAAATACTTTTCTGTGGATAAGCCAACAAAATAATCTCTTGGCCACGGGTCAGGAATGGCCTTTTCTAATGCATAAATATTAAAATTATTATTTGGGGGGGCAAAGTTTGAAGTACACTTGTTATTAATTTATATACAGACCAAATTAATGCAACTTGCCTGAAGCTCATGTCCTTGTTCATTCAGGAACTGAAATGTCATGTACAACGAGACAGTCTTTTCTTCTAATTAATGTGGTCATGAAACAAATGAAACACAATATGCAAATAAGACCTATAATGATTAAATAAAAAGCTGTCCCTCCAGGAACAAAACACTCAAAGTATTTTCATATAGTTGGTTTTGAAAGGCCCATCTGTTAAAACTGCAAGTATTTTGCTTAAATTACATCTGGTTACTAATAGGTACTGTGTTTCAATTATTTCAGGGAAACTTAAAAGACAATTTTTTTGCTAGAGGTCAGGTCCAGAATGTACTGCATAACTGGGTGCTTGTGTGTTTAACTTTAGATGTTGGGCCAAGCTCAAAATTAAATTTACATTTCTGTTCACATCTGAAAAGTCTCCTAAGAAAGTTGATATGAATCTAGATAATTTCTCTTTATGAATATTATACAGCCAAAAGACAAACTAAAGACTATAGAACTCATTTTTAACCTGTTGAACTTATGATTGCTACAGAATGCTATAAAGCCTACACAAAACAACCAAATTTCAAATTACGAGCAGTCCTGGCTGACCGGGGAGGTCCTGACTGATTGGAAATTGGCCAATGTGACGCCCATCTATAAGAAGGGTCGGAAGGATGATCCAGGAAATTACAGGCCTGTCAGCTTGACTTCAGTGCCCGGGAAGCTGATGGAGCTGATCATCCTAAACACCATCATGCAACACATGAGGGACAACCAGATGCTCAGGCCCAGTCAGCATGGATTTATGAAAGGCAGGTCCTGCTTGACAAACCTGATCTCCTTCTACGACAGAGTGACCTGTTTATTGGATGAGGGAAAGGCTGTTGATGTAATTCACCTTGACTTTAGCAAGGCTTTTGACACCGTTTCCCACAGCATTCTCCTGGCAAAAATGGCTGCTCGAGGTTTGGACAATTGCACACTTTGCTGGGTAAAAAACTGTCTGGACGACCGGGCCCAGAGAGTTGTGGTAAACAGAGTTAAATCCAGTTGGCGGCCGGTCAAAAGTGGTGTCCCCCAGGGCTTGGTTTTGGGGCCACTCCTGTTTAACATCTTTATTGATGATCTGGACGAGGGGATCGATTGCACCCTCAGTCAGTTTGCAGATGACACCAAGTTGGGTGGGAGTGTTGATCTGCTCGAGGGTAGGGAGGCTCTGCAGAGAGACCTGGACAGGCTGGAGCCATGGGCTGAGGCCAACTGCACGAGCTTCCATAAGGCCAAATGCCAGGGGCTGCACTTGGGCCACAACAACCCCCAGCAGCGCTACAGGCTTGGGGAGGAGTGGCTGGAGAGCTGCCAGTCAGAGAGGGACCTGGGGGTGTTGATCGGCAGCTGCCTGAATATGAGCCAGTAGTGTGCTCAGGTGGCCAAGAAGGCCAATGGCATCCTGGCTTGTGTCAGGATTAGTGTGGCCAGCAGGGACAAGGAAGTGATCTTGCCCATGTACATGGCACTGGTGAGGCCGCACCTTGATTACTGTGTTCAGTTTTGGGCCCCTCACTACAGAAAGGACACAGAGTTACTCAAACATGTCCAGAGAAGGGCAATGAAGCTGGTCAAGGGTCTGGAACACATGTCCAATGAGGAGCAGCAGAGGGAACTGGGATTGTTTAGTCTGGAGAAGAGGAGGCTGAGGGGAGACCTCATCACCCTCTACAGACACCTGAAAGGAAGCTGCAGAGATCTGGGGATGAGCCTCTTTAATCAAGTAATAACCAATAGGACAAGAGGGAATGGCCTCAAGTTGTGCCAGGGAAGGTTTAGACTGGATATCCGTTAGTATTTCTTTACAGAAGGGATTGTTAGGCGTTGGAATGGGCTGCCCAGGGAGGTGGTGGAGTCCCCATCCCTGGAGGTGTTTAAGAGTAGGGTTGATTTAGAGCTTAAGGATATGCTGTAGGTGGGAACTGTGCAAGGTGAACGGTTGGACTAGATGATCTCCAGGGTCCTTTCCAACCTAGATGGTTCTGTGGTTCTGTGAAATTTACTTACAGAGTGAAGGGTTCTTACAAAAACATGATTCTAAGAAAAATTACAGTTTTGGATCAATGGTTCCATTATCCTTTAGCACACAATAGTAAGCAAGTGTCTTACATGATTATTTTAGAAAATACCTATTTATTGAGTGTTAGAAACAGGGCAGAAAGTGACCAGATTCACTAACAAGAATTCTGATTCAAGCATTTCTTTGGCCAACTAGTTCAACAGGGGATGGCATCCCCTTTCAGAGTGGAGAGGGTCAAACTGGTTACTGATATCTTCAGAGAAGAAATTAGACCTTCCCCCTTGTTATCCAATGGGAGTTTTGACAATGGCTCTAAAACCAGTTTCACCTATTGGGCCCTTCTGGGGTGGGACATCACATCCTAGAGTCAGTAATTTCCTGTTCCTCATTAAAGTTTCATAGAGAATAGGTCCTTCATACTGTGATCCTGGAAGTTTTTACATTTTTATAAATATTCCATTTCAGTGATCCCTTCAAAGATGAAAACAAGACAATGGAGAAGGTGACCATTTCCTCCAGAAAATTTGGAGAGCCAAGGCACTTGCCTGACATGTAGGAAAGCAACATTTCTTGGAATAAATCAGGTACAACAAGATCTGGCATACAACATTTTCAGTCATAAGCAATTGTTCTGACCACCACATTGTGTTCTTAATTGGTTTTGTCCATCTAGGCACAAAGATCTTTTCCAACACAATCTCCATCAAAACTGTTATACTCCCATGAGAAGTTTTAACGTCAAGGTATTGGTATTTTTCAGTAACATGTACTTCTGCTTAACTTGACTTTTCAAATGACAATATAGAGCCTCCTAGAAAGTTACAGATCCAAAAAGCAGTGTTATTAAAGTAATAAATAAATCGTTATCTGTATAGGCAAATATGATATTCCGACAGAGACCTTTTAGATGCAAGAGAGCTGTCCAGACCCAGAAAGTACTCTGAGAGCAGCAGAATTTTTATTCCTCTCAGCTATACTGCTAAGCAATCAGGCTTCAGACCTACTAAGGGCTATTCCACACAACTCAACGGTAAAGCTGAACTTCAATTGCTACCACCTGCTTTTAATTTTTTTTTTTTTTTTCCCAGCTCCCTTTCACATGAAAGCTTATTTTTCTTTCTCAGACTGAATGTTTTTTCCTGCTTATGTTTTCTCTCTCCTCCCTGGAGTCATGACTGTCTGCTTTTATCTTCAATGTAGTCAATTCCTAGTCTATACCTAAGGCTTTGACTACAATGTATATTTTTTTAATGGAAATAAACAAACTTGCTTTCCTTTTCACTTCTCCCTGCTTCTGATACTTCCTCAATGCTGCCCAACTCCTTCTTCCTCTTCTCTTAGCTTAATCTCTTCTTTTATATCCTGAAAAATTCATTTGCTATATCATGTATACCTTTATTCCTTATTGTCTTTCTCTCCCTACCTTTATTTTCATACACTGTCTCCAAAGTCCAAATTTGGTTTAAATTACAAAGCTTTAAGGATTTTTTTTTCCCCCAAATAATACTTTAATTCCCTAGCTTTATAACGAAGCAAAATATGTTTGGTTGTTTGAAGTTAGAAAAGATCATCCCACCTTCTGAATGGTGGATACCAACTTAAATCATATAATCTTTTCTCTCTGAAGATGAGTGCTAAATTCCTGAGGCGTATTTAGAAATTGTACCTTTAGTTTTGCCACAGATGTATTAAATCAGTCTGTTTTCTAGTTTCCTATTTGATGTGAAACCTCCTGTATACTTAACATTCATAATTTTAACCTACTACAGTCTGATTTGAAACATTTCTTCTTGATGATTTTTACATCTGTTCACTGCAATATAAGCTGTATCACTGCAAGATACAGAAATCATAATTGTCACATTTTTGTTTCATATATTTTCTATGGGAGATAGAAATTATAACCATGTGTAAGAAGCTGTTGTTGGTATAAGGAAGCAGTAGCAAACCCGATGGTTTTGCCATTGCTACGTTGCCACTGAATCTCAAACATTGTCTGGCAACTATCCTCAAGGGCAATTGTCTGGCCAACTTAGCAGTGGGCCCCCTGCCATCCTAACAGATGGGCACCAAGTGTAAGTAGCCATAAGACCATATAAGTGCATTTAGTGTGAAACTTGGGGCATAATTCCCAGCCTTGATCACCATATGGCTTTTCCATACTGAGTTTGCGATAAATGGGATGTGCAGTGCTAACCTAGCTTTGAACATGAACAGCATTAAGGAAAATAATAATGAGAATAGCTCCTACCATGTGATAAGCAGGGGCTAAGTTTGGAATTAGCAGGAGCAGTAGAAGAGTAGGATTATTATACACCAATGTCTTCCCCACACTTTTATTTCTGTTGATCCACTAAGCTTTCCACGACAAACTCAACTTCTGGAAAACAAGGAAATCAGCTCCTTCACTCCCTCCATATTCCTTTACAGGGAAAGAGAATGCAAACTTATGAAAACCAGTGCCTTCAAGAAAAAACCTTGAATTGATTCACTTAGTCTTGTAACTGAACTGAATCTACATTTCAGAGTAACTTCAATATTGAATTCTGCAGGACAGTTTTACAAGAGAGGCTCAGGATTTCATTGAGTCATTTACCATACACATATTATGCTTTTACACTGTATCCTTACTGGATATGGAAAGCGTTTCACATCCCCTCAGCACACATTTTTTCAGACAATTGCCATATCTGATCTAATCCTCAAGGTAAAAGGAAAGCCAGCAGGACCTATGACTATGTTTGTGGCCACCATCTTTATTCTAAGTAATTCCAAGCAGTGCATGTCTCAGTGCCTGTGAATCATAGCAGAGTGAACTTCGTTTGAGTTTGTTAACAGAAAGGATTGAAAACAAACAGTAAGTACTGAAATAAGGATTTTAGTTCCAGGAACATGATTTTTTTTTTTTTAAATTTCTTTTTAAAATCATATTGGCTTTGAGTATTTTTAGACAGTGCTTCTGAGTTTTATTTTTATCAACAAAAGATGCTGTTTGAGACCTTTAAAGAGTGAAAATAATCTAATTTTATCAAGTCTTGAGAAAAGTATGAGAACTCTGATGAAACATTCCTCTAGATTTAAGAGTTTTAAGTGGTAGAAAATCATATGAAAAACCATTTATCTGGTTTTGTTCTTTCCCTTTCTCTCTGTCATAATTTAGGGTGTAGTTCATGGTTGATTTACACCAATCTAAAACCATGCTGGCAAAAGGCGAAGTCCCCCTCTCCCATCCCAGTTACATATTTCTACTGTAAAGGGCAATGATGCCTTTCAGTGAGGCATGACTTGAGTAGTTTAAGATATTCACAGAATCATTGTCTTAGATAAAAGAGAGGGAGGCTTAATCTGGTATACACTAATACAGATGTTGCTGGAAAGAGTTACAGCTGTGCAGCTGAAGATCTAGCACAATATATCTCTCTAGGTTCAGTTCCTAGATCTGAAAGAGCAACACCTTTCATGAATACTCACTTGATTTTACTTGCTTTCCAACAGTATTCAAATAATCAACTCTGCTGGCATGAACACTTGCAGAAAGCAAATGTCAAAGTTGCTTATGTGAGCTTTTCTGGAAGCACAATTTAAATCTAGCCCTTCAAGAATTTCAGTTGAAATATTTATCTAATTAGGAAGAGAGATAACTGACAGGCAGTATTTCATCAGAATCCTGAAGCAACCATAATAAAGATTCAAACACTGTTATATTTTTGGTTGAGATATGTGAACACTTTCAGAATTAACTTCCTACTTACCTGAAACAAAGAAGAGTTAAATTAGTGCCTATTTATGTACTGGTTACTTAGACTACCAATAGCTTTTTTTCATATATGGTTACGTATGATTAGAGCCGTTATGCTAATGTCCTCTTAAGACGATTGGATCTTTTAATTTTCTTTTTAACTATTAACATATAAAGTCTGAAGCTGAATCAAGTTATGTTTCAAAAATCAGGGAATTAACTGGGCAACACTAAATAGTATATTTTTGGAGACCTAGGCACTGACAGGAAGCTTCAAATGCTTATTCAATAGTTGAACAGGTGAGAGAGACAAACCAAACATACCAATAGAACATGTACCTAGTCAGCATTGGATTATAATTAATAATGTAAAATCCCCTTGGAAATACAGAATCTACCACAAGTATTAGGAGATCAAATTCACAGTAGAGAGATCATCTCTGTGCTTCAATTATAGCTCTGTTGAGAAATTAGTCTAAAAGTTGCACAGCTTCCTGTTTGTTATCTTTCAGAAACTTCCAGGTTCGATTCACTCAGTTTATCTGAAAAATATTTTTCTCAGTTGTCAGCCTTGCAAGACTGACCTTAAATATCAGAGTCAAAGCATGGGCTCCTTCTGATGAGTGCAACTATGAATGCAGCACTGAAAACCACAGTTAGAATCACCATTACTCCCCTTTCATGATACAAATTATAATCTGTCCATTGTGACTACTTAAATATGCCAAATTCATAACACAGAAAGAAAAAAAAGAAAAAGGACTTGAGTAAAATGGAACTAGACATGAGTGAAGTAAAAATAAACAGCAGGGAAAGCTCTAATAGGCATTTATTATCTTATAAAAGCAGAAATACTGTACTTCTGATAAAACTGAAGTTACAAGTTACCTCTTTTGGTTACAAAGAGAGAGATACATTTTTACAACATAACTAACCTGCAAAACTCACTACCTGTGAGGGATTAGACAAAACTAGAGTTTAATTTGCTTAATGGCTCAGAGATTTGACTGGATAGGGAAATTAAAGAAGGTCTTTACAAGAGAAAAGTGCACATCAACCAACTGCTTCATACCATAAATCGCAAGCCTGGGCGAGGCCAGGGCTGTGCATAAATTTCCCCAGTGGACAGATGACTTGCAGAAGTTTCTGACGTTAACAAATAAGAACAGTGAAAGCCACATGCTTTTCAGCTATATTTACACGGTTTCAGTTTCTTCACATTCTCCACTTAGCTGAGGTGTGCAGCTTCACTGCCAGCACAGGTTGTGATACAGAGCAACCCAGGAGGGACACAGCCCTCCATCTGCACCTTCCTGGTCATCTGCAAACCGGCACAGCACACAGGCAGCTCTCCAACACCCATGTATCTTCAGCGGTCCAGATCAGAATAAAAGTTATGAACCTACTACAGAAGTAAATTATGAAGTATTGTATGCATCTTGAAAGGAAATTCTATTTTGCAGCAGGTACATTCAGAATATTAGCCACATTTTCAGAATTAAGAAGCAACCAACCCTTTTATAGAAAGCAATACATCTTTGAAATTGCATTGCATTTAAAACTATTAGAAACACATTTACAAAGTTGTGGTCATTGCAAAAGCCTTATTTCTGCTTGTGTTTGCTGGTGTTGTTTCAGACTTTGTCGGCCAAAACAGAAATGCATTGTGATTTAAGCTTTCAACTGCTGGGATCCAGTCAATGGCCCACCTAACACTGATGCTGGCTCCCCAGTTTGTTCTCATTCACGTCACAGCTGTACTGAGGCGCTCCCGAGTGTTACTTGCCTGACCTCTGACGTGGCCCGGGGCTGCAGAGCGGTGGGGCCTGCGGGGGCTCTGCGTGCATGGCCGACAGCGGTGCGGGGCCGGGGCTCTCCCTCCCCGCTCCCTGCACCGGCAGCGCACAGCAGCACAGCATTCCCAAGGCACGCCGACATCCAAAGTGCTGTAGGTTGCTATTACTCCTCACAGGTCCTCTGATACAAAACACAGTTCAACCCTCATCAGCCTTTGCGAGCCCCAGTCACATTCATAATGGAAAGAATAGGGGCATTCTGGTTTTGGTTGGTTTGCTTGTTTTATAGTATTCACCTCAGGTCATGGTTTAACGTAGACTACTGAATAACCTGGTGTCCACAGTCATTTAAAAGAAGAATGAAAGTTTCTAAGGCCCTTTAATTTAAGAAAACTATTTCCTTATTGGCTACCTTATAAAAAAAATGTAATATTTTAAAATGTGTCTAGATTTTTCTCTAACTCTTGATGTAAAGTGTTAATATTAAAGACACTGATTTCAGAAATTAATGCGATAGAAATATTTTTTTTTAATTATGTTTCTATTTCAGTTCTTCTTTCTAAAATATCTTATTTTCTAAGGTATTGATCATTTGTTCAAAATTGCAAACTGGACAGTGTAGTGCCCCTTTCAGATTACACTTTTATAATCCGCAGAAACTTTGTGTTTAATCTTTTGTTAGACCCTGAAGTTCTTTGATGCATGCACATTATTTTCTAGTGATTGCCACCACATGAAAAGGGTGTTAATCCTTTGCTAATTAACAACTTGTTGAGGTCAGCGGGGGTCAGCACTTTACATTTTTGGATTTAGTGAATTTTTGGTTCATTGGAACTTCTTGTTCTCATCAGTTTAGCTATTCCATCATTTTTTTCTTGATGTATTTTGTTCCATGCCAGCAATAGCATCCTCTTGCGCTCTTATCCCACTGAGAACAAACTAAAAGCTTTTGATTTGACATAGGATTCAGTGGGCTTGTATTTTCTGAGTAGCCATACTACCTACTCTACAGATACTTTGATTACAAAGCCTATTGCTTCATGTAGTTTAGGTGTTTTGTCTAGACAGGAAATGGAGTTTCCACTGCTTTTGATAGTCATACTACATGTTTCATTGCATACAGCACTCCTTAATCAAAATACAATGCAATACTTCCACAAATTCATTAACAGATTATAAAAGGTATAAAAATTTTCCTATTGGTAGAAAAAAAATTGAAGGTGTTGCTACTTTTATTTATTCAGTAGGTAATACTTATTTATATAAATATTTATTCATTACTTTATTAGTCTGAAAACCAGTTTAATTAACTCCAGACAATTTAAATTTCTTTCACCATTACCTTCACTGAGTGCAAAGGCTTACATAGTTGAACTTCTATTAATCAGATTTCAAGAACAGATTTGTTTCTCTTTTCACCTGATATCAAGAATAAAAAAATGGTAGCTTTCTTTAGGGAAATGATACATGCCAAAAACATTCTTATCTAAGCAACATTAACAAGATCCACCTTATTTTTTCATAGCATGTCAGTGAGCTATGCTTGTTTTCTAAATGACCACATAACAACCTTTCAGAGTACTGGTGAAATATAACTATGCTGCTCTATCTGTGTATTTTCTTAAAAAGGTTCTGCAATTTGAAGAAAAGTAGATAGCAGAACAGAAGATGTTTTGTTTTGCATTCAGTTCTCATGAGCTGGAAAAGGTGTATGAGAAAAGGCGCATGAGAAAAGGCATCACAGAAACAGATTAATAAAACTTGATCGAGTTGAGAGACTATGAATGCAGAAAAAAATGAAAGGCCATCAAAACAGTCCATACAGTAATTAAGAAACATGTCTAGCCTTAGTAATCTTGTCACTGAGTTCCACAATTTTATCACACAATGTATGAAAAGGCATTTCCTTTCCTAAGAAAAGAATTTGATTTTTCTATCATCAGATTAGGTTGAAGACCTCGGTCATCCCTTGTGAGACAGTCGAGGAATACAGGCACTCCCAACTTCTCTCCTCTACAAGCTTCAGTACTTCGCAATATTTTTCCCTCATGACCCATTTTAATTCTTCTGCATTTCTTAAATAATCAGTCCTAATCTTTGCAGTCTCCTTCACCCAAACCCTCTGCCTTTACTTGGCTGTTTTCATCACTATCTGAACACCATATTTCTAAAATATACTAACAAAGATGAGGGAATTCTCTTCGGAAACACTGTTTCTTACTCTAGCTTAAAATTAAAAGAAACTGCTTAGCCAGGAAAAAAAACAGCACAGTCCTGTGGCTGTCATCCATAATTAGAATTCCTTCAAAAATGCTCTAAAAAAAATACAAAACCATCTAAAACTGAAGTGCAGACTTAGCCACACGCCTGTGTAGACATTGTGACTAATTACATGTTATGTAAACAGTATCTCACAGACAGCACTGTATAGATGATAGACCATTAAGACAGTTTACAAAGGGAAGTGAGTGATCTTACTCTTTTGAATCTTGATTAAAGGAAAAAAAATAATTGTATAAATTGCTTGGTTTAAAACGATATTGTTATCTGAAGCTCAGTAAAATTTTAGCACAACAGAGGTGATTCATGATCCCGGATATGTCTTTTTCTAATAGACAAACAAAATACCTCCAGAGTGCTGAAGTTCTAACGGCTTTTACTCAACCATTTGAACCACAGGAGGATGAAGGTTTCCCTAAGGTACCCTTGCTGAGTGTACACCTTCAGCTCCTGTTAAAACAAGGCACTGATTATCTCCATAATCATTTTTGAACAGTTATTTTGACTGTTGAGAAGAAGCAACTTCTGAGATTCCATTTATGTGGATGTATGGTAAAATGAAAATAGCTGAAAAACACTTGTTTTTCTTTTCAGTATTCTCTTTCCAGAACTTTCTTAAAGAATTTCCCATTTTTATTATTAACATCATTTTTAATTTGTTCTGCTATTCATTTGTAGTAATAGATTTTAATGCAGATAAACTAGTAATTTACTTGAAAGACAATTCCTTTCTTTGCTTATTAACCAAGTAAGGAATTTCAGTGTAAATATTGGCATTAAAACAGTGCTGTAATTTCAGCATTTGAAGAAGTTTCATTACTTGAGGAACTGAAGTATTTAGATAAAGTTAAATTAGGCCACAAGAAAACATATTTTTTAAAAAGATGATGACCTAAATGGTGAATTGTGACAGCAGCCAAGTAAATAACTTAACAAGAAAAAGCTTTGCAGAATATTGATTTAATGCATCACTTAAGCAACAGAATATCTCAAACCCGCATTATCCATGCTCTATTTCCCTGTACCTTGGACAGTTTATCTATTCACCTCTCTCAGAGGAACAAGCACATATTTCTACATGAATTGTTTGTCTATGATGTACAGTTTTTAACAGTATGATAAAATTAATCTTTAGTTCAATTCTACTTTTGTGAAAGATACTTGTTTATAGAAATTTTAGCATACTAGAATTAAAAAGCTACAGAAATTTAACCAAGATATTGTATAATTAATTATCATCTTTACTGTGTGAAAATGTGCCACTGCAAAACAAAGATTTTCACTATGTCAAAGGACAGTAAGCTGCATTTTAACTTCATTGCACAGGGTTTCTAAAAAAGCATTAAAAGAATGCCAAAAATCTGATACAAAACTACAGTGATTTTAAATTATATCTTGAAATATTACATTCAGGACAAAGACTATAATAATAGTGCTGTCTCACAGAAAGGGAGACAAATGCAGGAAAAAATACTAATTTTCATTCTTCTTTTTTTTTTTTTTTTTAAGAAACATGTGAAGGAATCTATTTTTTTTATAACAATCTGTTTTATTACCCAAAGTAAAATCGGGTGCTTTAAATATTATTTCAGCCAAAATTAGCCTTTAACAATATTGTGCCATTTAAAATGCATGAATGTCAGCTTGACAGCTAGAGAGGCATCCAATCTGAATTCTCTGATTTCCTCTCTGTGGCTACAGAGCTGGAACTACTGCTGCCCGACTCCATGTCACCCAGCTGCCACGTCAGGTTCTGCACGTAGACAGGACTGTTTTCACAGCATATGCTTAAATAGTTCTACCAAAGTCCTACATGAATGATGAATATTATGAATGAGGCCCTTTCCTACATGCCTGTCCTGAGGAAGCATTTAAACCACCTTTCATCCAATGGTTTTGATATTCCCCGATTAAGCACTCGGTTTTATGGAAAATGGGCTAAGAGGATAGAGTTACTCAGCAGGTGGTAAGGAATTGCGCAGGGTAATAGAAGCCCAAAAGAAACTATGATTTTCATAGCATTTTGCAAAAACATGAACGGTCAGAACATTGTACCCAGAACAGGGTTTGAATCACTATTTATTTATTCATAACATCTTCAGTTATTTCCATCACTGTTATCTAGTCTCAGAACTATCTCACCAGAGACCAGCAAAGAATATGGAGGTAAATTCAGTACGACAAAATGAACCACAGCTAAACTCCTTTTTAGCAACACCCATTTCACCAGTAGAAAAAAGTTTTAAATTTTCATTTCTCTTCTCAGTCTTAGAGGAAGTGGCCATGAGGTCTTAGTGATTTCCCTCCCTCCCTCCATGCTGTGGTAAAAAGCTCCCAAGCTATTTGTAGTCTACCCTTTGTAATATCTGCAAAGCAGATTTAAGGAATTACAGAAGTTACCTCCTGGACAGTTTTATTTATCTTTTACAGCTAAAGGATGCTCTAAGAGCATCGTTGGAGCCTATTTGACCACCCTTAGCGATCTCTCCAGCTGATCGAGGCAGGGAATAAGACTCATCTGTTCACCTCATGTTGATTTGTCATTTGACATCTGTGTCAGAGCAACACCCTGTAAGAGCAGACACTTTGATGCCACTGCAGCTTTATCTCTGTCAGAACTAGAGCTGGGTGGACTATTTACTGTGAATAATTTATTCAGCAGATTTCACCCATTCTTCAGTTTAAGAGTTCTCTATACATGTCCTAATTAAAAGAGATAATTGGCTTAATACTCGAGCACCTCATTCTTACTTGTTCCCTTTGTCCAGAGGTGTCCTGAATAAAGGCAGGGGTGAAAACCTGGTGCCACTTAAGACACTGAAACCCACGCTCCTCCTTGATTTCACTAAGGTCAGGATCTCACTCAGGGTCCCTCAAGCAAGAGGGACCAGTTTAGATGTGATATGCCACAAATGAGGTCCATAATTAAACAGTGGGAAGGAACAAAAGAAACAGAGCAAGGACACAGTAATAGGATATTTAGACAGTATCATGATGGCTCTATAAAAAAAAAAACAAAAAACCAAACCACAAACACAATAGAGATTACTTAAAGTAGGAGGACATTTAGGAGGGCTCGGTAGGATTTTATTCCCCTACAAGGATCAGAAAAATATGTGAACATACTTTGGTGACTGCAATTATTTGAACAAGTGCAGTTTGCATTGACTTCTCCCCTCTTCCCCCCCCCCGCTTTCCTCCCCTCTGCCTACATCTTGTTCTTTAACCAAAATCAAAACCCTCTTAGTAAAGGAATTTTTTGGTCTTTAGTGTATAAGAAATTCATTAATCAATATAGAATACATAATACAATATATAATTAAAGATAAAATGTCATTACTAGAGTAGCAGTTCTATTCAACTATAGTAATCTATTTCTGAAAGCATGTTGAACCCTGCACGCACCTCACAAGTGCCTGAAGGCAGTATTGAACTATATTCTCTAAAATGTCTAGTGTTTTGCAAGCAATTTCAAACTCCTCTGTTCTTCAACATTCAGTTGCTAAACTCTGCTGCTTAAATTATTAAATCCTTTTAATTTAAATTTTCATAAGCTACCAGAGGAAAAATGCACATACTTAAAGTAACAGGTCTGGCTTCTTGCAAGGAAAACTATGGCATTAGTATTGCTTTTATGCAGTATTGACTTCCCTTAAGAAAAGAACAAAATAAATTATTTCATCAAGGAGTAAAATGTGGAGGGCAGATGGTTAAAAATAATATCCTTATGAAACTATCTTGGTTTAGGACCACCCAAAATTGGAACAGAAATGGGGCAAACTACCTACTATCTTAATCCATAAAAGACTTAGATATCAGACAAGAATAATGAATGAAAAAATGGGAGATCTCTTTAGATAAAAATTATCGAAAAAGAAGAAAAATCATCTCCAAAATTTATTATATTGGTCCCTAAAGAATACATTACTTTGAACAAAGTTAAATATTTTAACTTTAATACATTTTCCTGAAAAATAAGTTGCAACTTCTAATGACTTGTTCCCTTACAATTCTGTAATCTCACCAATAATACTGAACTTCTGTTGCAGACAGTGCTGTAGGGGTGGGACAATGGAAGGAATGCTCTTTTAAATTTTCTTACATATAGCGTGAAATACTTAAACATTCATCTATTTAGTCTGTGAAAAGAGAGATTATTTATCCCAGGGAATTACATATTTGATAAAAATTTTTCAAAATTATACCACATATGATTTTTCAATCAAGACTTCTACATTTGAAACATGAACTGCTAAATACTATCATTCTTCACGAAATACTGGATTGCACAAAATTTTGATTGGTTTCAGATTTTAAAAGAAATAGTGTATCTTACAGTGGAATGAAACTAGAATATAATATAAAGTGCCAGTTACAGAATTCTATAAGAGAATGACAGTTTGATAGATAATTTATAAAATATGTATGTTTATATATTATTATGGATTAAACTGGGGATGAAAAAACTTACCTAAAACCAGAAAAAAATACGTAACCTTGTAAGAGTAGTCTGAGGGAAAAAGACCTGTTATGGTCACAAAGTCATACTGCCCCTACAAAGTCCTCAATTTTTTTTTGTGAAAATTGGGCCAGCTGAGTTTCAGGCCTGTGTATTTTAGGGAAAATAATTTGTTTATACTGAAAGGAGTTATGGGAACAAGTGACCAAAGAAAAGGGATAAAAATAGGAGGATTCAACAACAATTAAAGAAATAACCCAGGAAAACAGAAAAAAAAAATTGCCATTTAAAAGAAATCACCAGACTTTCTGAAATATGCAGATGTCATAGAAAAATTATTCAAGTATCTTTCATTTCAAAGGTACCTTAATTAAAGCTACAAAGGATTTTTTATATTTTTTAAACTCGAGGTATATCAGCTTAAAAGTATGCTTGTTCTAGATTTGTTGACCAAATCTTTCTGGACATCATAATTCTATGGCACTCTACATATGGCCAAGCTTTAAAATATTTCTATTACTCAATTTCATCTGAACTATGTTGCAGTTACCAACCCACTGTTTACATAACATTCTGATTTATCTAATTTTGACTTATATAAACTTGTAAAAATTTTTGAATCTATTAGGAAAAAATCCAGGATTTTCAGCTAACGTTATCAGTTCATATGAACGAGATGTTGATGACATCTAAATTCCTCACCAACAGTCCTGTAACCAAAATCAGGTTTATAAATACAAAACAACTAATAGTTCAAAGTATGCATGAATTTCAGTACATATACCTCAAGAACCTAACCGAATCTGAGATGGTTTTTGTAGTGGTTAAATTGCAGTCAGATTGTCTAAACTATCCATGAAAACTTGACCCTAAACAGAAAGAAGGCCTGCAGAGAGAACAGGAATAAGTTCTTCTGACTTTCACTAGTAATGGGATACCAGTTTCCACTCTGCCTGCTGAAAATCTTCCCAGTATCTTATGTGGTTTCATTCACTTTATCTACATAAATAGAGAAGACAGAAGAATGAGAAAAGACTCTGTTGGAAAAGAAAACACAAACTAAACAAAACGTAAACCCCAAAAAGCTCCACAAAACTAGTTATGATATTAGCTGTTTTGCTAGTGATTTTTCTTTATGTAAATGGCAGATACTGCAATGTGTCCAGGTAACATGCCATGTACAGCACAGATGACTTGCTCAGTCAGCATTTCAGCTAGTTTCACCCCTCCTGGTGCAGATGAGAACAAACCTTCATTCACAGCCCTCCTGCACCCCACACATTTGAAAAACTTGTGTTAGCTTAGGGCTGTTCTTAACCAGGGTATAAAACCATTTCCAGAATACATACACACAATGCAAGTGATGTGCATGTTTCCAGGCTCTGGTAATTCTTCTCTCTGAAATAGAGTTTGGGTGCCCTTTCTCCACTTGCCTGCCCTCAAAGATTTTCAGTGATTTTGCTTCTTTTCTGGATTTTTTTCAGCTTCTCCAGTATCTCCTGGGTTTTTTGACTGATTTCTTCTTATGCATTACCAGCATCGAGGAATTTTACTAGCAGTGACTAATGTAAGATTTAAACTTTAGCAGATACCACCTACTGCTGAATTATAAAAAGCTAAGGTGTATAGAACAGAAGAATTCTCTGGCAAAGTTGCAAGCAAATACAGTCTATACAGTAAAGTTCCATTATTTCCACAGAAAGAAAAATGGTAAGGCTTAAAAGTGCTGGGCAACATGAAATCTACATCATACACACAATGGAATTGCATTTGATTTTCTAAGGAAACAGTTAAAATGTTTTCAGAAATATCCATTTATATGGTACAACACATTAACGCACAAACTGCCTAAGTGCCTTTATTCTATGTTTCTGAAAGAAATTTACTTTTGTTTTTTCCCTTTCTAAATGTGGCACGCATTGCTAAAAAAAGCCAAGGGACAAATCTCCTCCTCCCTCCCAAATAGTCACTGATCTTAGATTTACGCAAGGAAAAAACCTCTAGCTGTTTTGTAAAGTTGTTTGGGAATGCACTCCATAAGAGAGGATGAAGGCCATCCTACTTTCTTCCCCTCAGACAATATGCTCTCTAAAAATTCCGAAGAATGACAAAGAGCTATTTTAGTGACTACCATTTCTAACTTACTTCAGTCATCTCTTTCTTTCCTAGAGTTCCTGGCCTGAGGACAGTGAATATTCTTAGGAACAGGACCTCTATTAGGCAGGAGTTAAGCGTCTTTACCAATCTTTGCTAGATCAGGAAAAAAAGCCCAAACCCCCAAAACCCCTAGCCCCAGACCAGAAATAGAAGTCTATTCTGTCAATGGATGGACTCACAGAGGACCACAAAGCAGTAACAGTACAGTCTCCAGACTCTGACAGCCCTGGGCGTACAGCAACACCTTGACTCACATCTTAAGCGTCATCACAACAACAGAATTTGCAAAGTAATCTTATTTTCCACACTGTGTTAATTTTATGATGCTCTTATTCTTTGTCTCTTACAGTTATGAACTCTTCTCTAGTTACCAATAGTGGAGAAAGCAGCAGTTTATTATGTGAACATGATGTAACCCAAGTCTTCAGTTTGATTTCTTTTCAATGGAAATGATATGGAAAATAAGATGTCCTTTAAAGATGTACTTACTTCTTTCTCGGCAGACAAAAGTGATGCTAAGTATTAATTTGGTCTCCAAACTACTGTAAGAATCACAAAAATATCTGCTTGCATCACCTAAGTCTTTGATTCATGGCTCAAGAAGTGCAGGTCAATAATCATTGCTCCAGATTCCCTAAATTTTCCTGAAATTCACTCATAAATTGTTTCAGGAAAGAGCTAAACAATACTAAATGAACTCAGATGTTTATTCCCTCTCTTTAAATAACTTCTCAGCGTTTTAAAATCAGAAACTGCATTCATGAAAAAGATATATTTAAGACAAGACCATGTACTGGTCTTAAAATGAGCGAGTTTACTGCTCTCTGGAGTAAGGTTTCTTTTATTAGTATTTCTTCCCAGTTTAATTGAATTAAACAACAACAAAAAAAGTAACCAAAATTATGAAGACCACCAGCGCTGTGAAAAAAAGAAAATGTCTCCCAGGGTTTTCAGTTGTCTCCCTTCAGTGTTCTGGAGTCCAGATGTGGAAAGCCCAGTGGAGTTAAAAACATTTTTGGAGTGAGGAGAGAAAGTTTTGATGCTACTGCTGTAGCCGTATTTTATCCAAACCAGACAATTACCTTTCTTCAAGAAAATTAACCAAACAACAACAAATCCAAAGCCCACCTTTTATATATTATTACTAAACATTATTTTTAAGTGAGCCTGCTAAAGAAATATAAACACTTTGCATCTTTTCAGAACTTAGGAGCAACAAAAGCCTTACAAGGCCTCCTTCTTAACTCAGAGTAGAACATACAGTGTATTCATTTTCTTTGAAATCCTGTTTGTCAGGTGTGTAAGTATATTTTTAAGGCTTATATTTTTCCTGCTCACATATCGAGCGAACACATATTGATTTGCTGCATCGATACCAGGTCACAGGCTACAGAGGAACGTTCCCATATCTTATGCAGCTACACCTGGAATATGGTGTTCAGCTAAGTGATGACAAGGGTGGTCAGTGAGGTGATGATAAAAGTCTATAAATAGCTTAAGAGGGTGAACTCTGAAGAGGAAGAAGCATTGTTTTAAGGTGGTCTGAACAAGCTTGACTGGTAGAAACAAAAAGATGTCCTGACAGCCAGAGCCAGGCGTAAGCTCCTGAATAGGAGCTTGTACATAGTACAAACGCTAGCGGTGCAGTCTGTCTTTGCTTGGCCTTGCATAGACCACAGGCATATAATGAATTTACTATTCCAGAATAATTATTCTGGTAAATTTCCAAGTATAGTTAAGCCCTTCAACTGCTAAATTAGGCCCTAAATTCAACAGTCCAACAGGAGCTACAACTTCAGGGTATTTAGAGCTACACTAGACAAAGCCCTGGAAATACAGAGGAGGAAATAAACCTGCCTGGAGAGGAAGACAGACACAAACCCTGACAAGTCTGTCATACTTCTACTTTCTCTGGTTCTAGAAAAACATGTATGTGGGATTTGGGGAAGGTCTTTTTAATAAGGGTTAATTGGAGAAGTATGTCACACATGACTGAGTACCGTTTCAAATTACTGCTCACACTGGCATAACTAAATCGGGCAAATGACAGAACACCAAAATAGGGAATAGTCAATCTTCTTCCCTCCTATTTAATCTTTATAGTTTCATTATTCTCAAAATGACCAAATACCAGCAATTATAGATTTCACAGAATTTGTTGCTTCTTTCAAAATAATATTATGACCACATCATAATATTCCCCAGAGATACAGTAGTTCTGTAAAATCTATTTTCTGTTGTCACTCGAATTATTAGTGTAGGCTTTGAAAAACTGCTCGATTCACTTGTCTGGTTTATGTGATGCAAAAACTCAAGTTCCTGATATAGCCCTTTCTGGGCTTAAAAAAATCTAGAAAAGATAAATTAACCACCCTTCAGTCAGCCAGAATAGAGTTATTGCCATAAAAATCATTGTACAGTCTTTATGTTACTCTAAAAGTCAAGTCCCCATCCCTGAACCTGAAGAAAGTCACTTCAGTTTCTCTGTGCTACCCAAGTAACTGCAAGCATTTCCTGACACACAGAACGCAGGCAGAAAAAGGAAAAACGTCGACTTGAGAAAAGCACAGCTTCCAATCCCCACCCACCAGCTTCAGTCAAAGGGATGACTTCAGTCCCTTTCTTAACTAATCCTGTCACTGTAAAATCCTACAGTCATTCTTCCACACATAAAGGGAAAACGGACTCACTAGGAGGACCTAGACTCTTTCAGCTTGAACTGTTAACCAATGGTGGAAATGCAAGAATGCTGAAGTTGTGCCTTCGGAGCCAATAGAGTGGATTTGTGTGTCCCACATGACTGTGTTTCCCCTGTCTTTCACATGGGCAGTATTTAGTTCAATTCAGAACTGCAGATAGTATAGCGTGCAGAGCAGCAATGGGATGTCTGAGCACAAGTGGCTGACTTCCAGGCGACTTCAGGAAGCACATTTGTACATTTCTCCTGAATTAAACTGGGATTCTGCACCCTTGACATCCTCCGACCCTCGTTGTCTCTGCAGAAGGAGACAGTGACCTGCACAGCACATCAAACTGTGAGTACAGGCTCTATTTATTTTTATTTTCACACAGAAAAGCAAATCTCTTAAAATTGTCAAAATGTTACATGCACTAAATCGATGGTTAATTCTTCTTACGAGATGGACAAGTATCTAAAGTGCTAATCGAATTCAGAAATATTTCTTGCACCCTCCAATAAAGAAAAAAAAAAAAAAAGGGGAAAAAAAAAAAAAAAAGAGTTATCCTCCAAGGCAGTGCCTGCATGCAGGCTGCATGCCACACTGCTTCCTGACATAGCCAGCATGCTGCTTTGTTCATAAAGAAAAACAAAGACAAAAAGCCCTACACACGTATGTTGTTCACTTTTATTTGTACTCTGTGTCTAATCAGGCCTGATCTGTCCCCAAGGGGAAAAAATAAAGGCAAACTTTAACTCCGCCAGCAAGGGCAGCCCAGACTTTCCAGACATCTGACAGTTATTATAATTAGCTATGAAAGACAGCGAAGACACTTTGGGGCAAATAGCTCTTACATTTGGAACAATGAAGTCGAGCAAGGTTCCCATCCCACCCCTTCCACGGGGGGAGGGGGAGAGGCGAGCCAACGGGGGGAGTGTTAGAAAAGGGTTATGGCTGGACTGAAAAACACAACTAGTATAATAATTGGACTCACTCAGCACGAGGTGAGGCTTTTTGATAAGCAACTTTAACTACCTTTAGCTTACAGCTTGAATTCACTCAGATTCCTGGTGGGGTGGGAAAGGGTGTGGGGCTTTTCACAGCATAACGTCAGAAGGTCGGGGTGGAGGGGGCAGTGGGGACTAAGGGGGCAGAAAGAAGAGAATATCCATAGCAAGAGACATTGCAGTTGCTTCCCAGAGCTTTGCTGGCTAGATCTCCTTAAGCCCAAGTTGCTTTCTGGGCAAGATTTATGAGTTCTCAAACAGAAGCAATAGACAAAGCAGAGCTTTTTTTTTTTTTTTTTTTTTTTTTCTTCTCCGGAAAAGAAATTGAACTCAAATGGATAACTGTACAATGAGAAGCACTGATTTGTATTTTTGTTCCTTTTTTTTCCCCCCACATGTTCATAAGACCTTTAATAAGCTCTCCCCCCCCCCCCCGCCCCCCCGCCTGCATGCTCCTTCCCACCCGCCCCCCCGCCTCCCCTACCAAAAGTTAGATTCTGAAAACTACGCTCAGAAGGGAAAAAGCAAAGACAATAGAAATCTGTCTCGGTCCTGGCTGGGCTGGATCCCTAATAAAGCATGACGTGAAAACTGTTTCTGAGTGAAAGATGAGCAGACTTCTTCTAAAAAAAAAATTAAGTGCAATAAGAAGAAATTGTTGAAAGACTCCAGACGCTACTAATTATAGCTTAAATAAATCTTCCTGGACAGAAGTTTGCTTGCTCCCACTGTGGGGAAAGGAACGTTAAACGAAGCATTTTTTTAAAAAAAAGCATTTGACATGAATTTTTTCATATGATTTTTTTTTTTTTTTAAATACACCATTTTATTCTTTGTCTGCCCTCCTGTTATCTCCCCCTCCCCCAACCGCCGCCCACTGTGAGCTGAGACACCTGAAGGCTAGACACAATGATCAACAGAGCACTGCGCTCGCCTGTCTGGATTCCAGCCAGATTTTTTTTTACCCTCCACAATCAAGGAGCCTGCACGCAATGCACGGCAAGCCCCTTGCTCTGCTATGTGCAGATCAGACAGAAGTCTGAGCTGTGCTGCAAAAAGATTAAAGACAAACACAAAACCTTTCCTCCTTACGTTGGCCAGGCTCGGTTTCAACTTCATTGTGATTTGCAGAAAATATGAAATAAGAAACTTTGTAAACATATATGCGTGTTATTGTAAAAAACATGCACATATGTGCACACACTTCCCAACACCATGTATCTGGGGGCATCCACTGTTTCCTATTTTACAGTGGTTTCTACTCTAGCTTTACAGTCAATGCAGTATTTTATGTTAAGTTCATGCATCACTCGCATAATTGCCGTGCACCTCTTAAATACTATGTGGAGATTTTGTATACGTATACAATGTGCTCCATAGAGGGAAACAGCTAGTATACAGAGGCCTACATCTGAGAGGTAGTCAAACTGAAATACTTGAATGTTTGGGTTTAGAGAGATTAGCAAGATCTTCTCGACAGTTCAGTTTTGTGGCAGTTTTAAACAAGGCAGTAGTGAAATGCTTTGCAAGTAGGTTGTCTTCAAACCGAAGAAGGGGAGCATGGCAGGGGACTAGTTAGCTGGCCTTGCACCCCCGGCCTTCCTGTTGCCACAGCCCAGAGGAACGCTGACTGGCCCAGTATCATCATGCCAGAAAGTTGGGCTTGGGAATGCAGTACTCCCCAAAATAGTTGCTCTCTGTTTGGTGTGGCTATGGGTGGGGTTAGCAGAGACATTCAGGGAAAAGGGAGATTCAAAGCATTTATTCTATTTAATTTTTAAATGTATGCCGTGGGGACCTATTTTCTAAAAGTTCTTAGAAATTGCATTGTCTTCTGGTACAAATTACGGTATGATACACATGATGATTAATTTTTGCATTTCAATATGGATATTGTCTGAAAAAGACTTAAAATGTTTTTAAACACGCATGCACGTGCACACACATACACTGCTTTTCATTTACTCCCTGAAGAGGCTTAAACTATATTTTAGTCACACAGGTATCTTAATAGAAAGATAGGATTTTTTACCCTTTTTTTCTTTACTATTGCTAATAAACACTGCTAAAAAAAGGAACACAGCATAGGTATCCCAGAAATTTAGTCTCAGAAAAAAACTTCCAAATAGCAGCAGAGACATACAAACAAAAGGTTGCATGTAGGGGCAACAATATCCACAGGCAAGGTAAAGATTCTAGGAAAGAAAATTCAGAGAAATGAAGAGAATGAGTTGAGAGCTGCAGTCAAATTAGTATTGCCTTATTTTTTGTAAAACAAGGGATTTAGCACTTTTCTGAAGGAACGTTTTGTGTACCTTATATGAGATATACAAGCAAACTCAACACAATGGTCATATATGAGAAGTATAGACTTGTAAATTACATGTGTATGTATCTGCACAAGTTCACTAGTATTAACATGTTGATTTCCTTTCTACTTTTCCTGGCATATTATGCTTGAAAAATAAAATTTGTCACTTATGTTTCACAAATTTATTTCAAAATAATGCCTGCAGCTACATTTTGAACTGCTGACTTTTGTTTTCTCAAAGTAATGACAATAAACAATCGTATTTTTATCCCTTTCCTAAAGACTGAAATCCTACATAAATCAATTCCTCTAAACTTCAGAAGTGATTTACACACTACCTTGTATTAGAAAGGATATTTCAACTGGCAATTCTGGCAGTTTATATATTGTTTGTCAATGTAAAAGTAATGACTAATCATATAAGAGTTAAGCATTAAACCTGGGCATATGAATACAGGGCCCTTGTCTCCATGTTTTGTTCAACACTTCCCTTCTCTCAGTAAGGTCTCTTTTTTTGTGAACGCTGCTTCTCTCAGTAAGGTCTCTTTTTTTTTTTTTTGTGCTCAGCAGCTCTGACTAAAGTAGGTAGGAGATACAAATGCCTGGTGCTTTTGCCAATATGGCATTATCCTCCAGCTGCTGTTGTCCAGGCACCTGAGATTTGGAGCTGTGTGTTTTAGCTTTTTACGCAAAGTGTATATTTACCTAAATGTGAAAAATTCTGACCTGTGTTTTTTTGCTGACTTCTTTAAACTTTTAAATAGTTGATGTTGAAACAAAGCAGTCATGGAAGCTTATGCATATTTATGACTACATTCCTTAAAAATTTGATGTCTGTTACAGCTCATCTCTTAGCCTATGGCCTCCAATTGTTTGTGCAAACTCCATGGTGTTACTTGCACAGACTTCAAGTTCTAATTTCTTTTTTTAAACTCTCCTCTCCCCTCTTCACCCCATGCTTCCTCTGTTGCATCTGCTTGTTTGAGCCTTTTGTAGTTCAAGCAGAAATGGAAGTTTTAGTCATAAGTATGAAGTGCTCCGGATTACTTCCAAAACTTTCAAAAGGTTGGTTGTTTCACTTACACCTTTGCACAGCAGAAGTAACTTGAGAGCCTACCAGAAACATAGGCAGTCTCAATAAGGTAACAGGGTCAAATGAGCTCATGCATTACAGATAGGAAGAGAACTGTGCATTGCGTTTTTATAGATAAAAAGCACAGAGTGTTTTAATGTAAACAGATTTCTGTTTGATATTTTGGCAAACTGTTGCAAAGCTCAAACTACGGCAGAGCCAGAATGACTTTCCGCATGGTACAGTTAGACCAGATGGCCACGTGTTCTTTTCTTATTTAGATGAGACTTTTCCTTTCAATAACATCTTTCTTCCTGACCTGCTTAAAAATTCCAGCGAATGAAATCAGCACAGGATTTTCAATTCTAATTGACCATGTGCAGAGGAAGGGCCAGTAGAGAAATCAGTAGGGCCATTGTAAGGCAAACTGCATCAATCTCCCCTTTGTCCTGAATCTTTTCTAGCATGAGCTAAAATAATTAAGAA